>NC_141021.1:57172500-57390000 GCF_052040795.2 Danio rerio
CATTTAGCATCTCCTTTTCACAAGAAATTGTAGTTAAAAAAATATTATAAAATATCTGTGTAGCATTAGCGTTGGTTATTTTACCCAACCTATGTTTTTAACTTTGGGTTTCATCTTACAAAGTGCTGTTTGTCTTCAGCGGCTGCTGTGAAGTCTCTTTTTTTCGCCTGTTTTTAGTCAAATTTATCATCGTCTTCATTGTTGTGAGCTCGAATATGACGGCTCACCCCCGCCGCTTCTCAAATGTCAAACCTTTTAAGCTCATCTCTAATACCTGCCACTTTTATACAACCAAAATATACGTTTGTCTTAAAAGGAATTCAGTTTAGGGGCTGTATTTGTTTAAATTGGGTATAAGAAAACTCACATCATTTTTCTGTGAAAATAGATTGGTCTGACTGGGTCCACATGCTGACTCTCACAAAAAAATAAGTGTATTTGCATTTCATTCTAGAGGTATTGTGTTATTCTCCCAAAATTGCTTGTTTGAAATATTAACCAAGGCAGAAAAACTTTAAAAAATAAAGCAAATCTTACGCCACTGATTTAAAATTGGCTTCCGCTGTGAATATAGACGCAAACTAGCCTCCCAGGAACAATCCTGAATTATTAACCTCCCGTTTTGTATTTTCCATTTCACCGCTTTTCAATAGATTCCTTATGGTGTAAAGGTTTTTTTCCGAGCCTCCTTCTCATTACAGCCCCAATACCTTTGTGGAGTGACCCGAGAACGATCGGTCACATCCAGTCGGTCCACTCCAAAAACCACAGAGGAGAAATTGCGGGGTCATTACGGCGCTCGCGGGGGAATGAATTTATTTGAAGGCATCGTGGGTCAAATGATTGAAGTCCAGCGTCAACCCAGATCTGTTTCAGACTCTATTACGGACATGGACAACAAACTCTGTCTTCTTCATCTTACTTTCAGTTCCTCAGAAACAAATCGGCTATATTGAAGGTTTTAAAAAGAACAAGTCCAGCAGGTTTTTTTTTTGACATTATATTTAGTGACAGTAAAATCAAAGACAGTTGCGGACTTTTAAATATAAACTCTACAGCAGATGGCTTACAGCTTTCACAGTGACTTCACAAAACACACAACAACAATATAATCAGTAACATCCTTCATCTGGAGTCCACACACACATTTATTATCATGTAACTGCAATTAGTTTACTGAAAAAGAGTCCGTAAACCCTGCCAAACCTGATTTGATTAAGATGGACATGTTCCTATATTAACATCTATGTTGATCCTGGAACAACATTCCAATCAGCCAATCAGCATTAAGGGATACGTTTACCGTTTATGTTAAGTTCAGGCTTACACTTATTGGGTTTATACCAGCATGCACACAATGTCAAAATATCAAGTTAGATTTAGGTTGTGATGTCAGGTGACCAAAATTCAATCTCTAGCCGATGTCTAAGGAGAACGTTATTTCGACGTCCAAAATCGACATCAAATGACGTTGATATTTGGTTGATTTTAGGTTGTGTTAGAAAGTGACCAAAATCCAACGAGGAGCCAACATCCTAAACAAACGCCATATTGACGTCAAATACTGCCATTTATTGGTCAGGTATGGCAACTAAAATCCAACAACGTTACGTGAACGTTACGCCCATATTAATCAAAAAACTACTTATAGTCAAGGCGTATACAGTTAAAGAAAATTATTAGCTTTAATTATGTTTAAAGCATTTCCAAAGTAATGTTTAACAGTTTTTTAACACATTTTTAAACGTAATTAATTACTAAATTCAAATAACACATTTAAAAAAAAATCTTTGACAGTACAATATGTTTTACTAGTTATTTTGAGAAATGCTAGTGCAATGTAAAGACTTTACTAGGTTAGTTTGGTTAACGAAGTCATTGGACAACACTAGTTTGTTCTGAAGCCAATCAGAAAAAATAAGGGGGCTAATAATATTGACCTTAGCAGTGTTTACAAATTAGGAAACAATACTTTCTCCGGAACAAATATTATTGGTAGCTACTTCAATAATGAACCACTACCAGCCAATCATGATCCAGCTCTAGAAGGGGGCGGAGTGGGCTCATTAGCATTTAAAGAGACTTGCACCGAAATGGCTCGCTGTTTATGACAGTGTGTGCTTTATTTACACTACCATTGGATCATTTAACCAAAGTAAGATATAGACTTTTCATTAGGACCCCAGAGAAACATATGAACTGTAAAATGAGCATTGTTACTTTTAAAATTCCCATGGAATTAAAACATAATTATTTAGACGTTAGCATCAGAATTGTTCATTTTTTAGGATATCTATAAGCTACTGCACACTAAAACAGTCTCAAAATTCACTTAATTTACACTTTACAAATTGCTCTGTTAAACATATTAATTATTTGAAAAAAATAATTCCCAAAAGAGCTAATAACTCTTCAACTGTATATCAGTTTGATATTATCATTACATAGATCATTTTATTGCATTTATTGCTTAACCTTTTACAGGTCAACGAAGATCTGACAGCATAAAACCTAATGTAGTGAATATTTTGAAGGGTGAATTAGCATATAAACGATCCCAAAGCCGACATATATAAAGCAAAGGTGCGATTTTGCATGAACGGGGTCTTTAAGTGTGAGAGATGTAATTGAAAACAGCTCCACGGTCGAGTGTCGATCCACCCTCTCGATGGAGAATCATCTTCATCTGCTGTGGATTTTTATAAACACTCAGCGAAATACTTTGAAGCGACGACCGAGCGGCACTTCTTCACCGGCGGCATTTCCAACCTGAAGCACATAAATACACATGTAGTAGAGCTCAGAGCAGGAGGTCAATCACAGAGACCCTCATTATAACACTCACAGATTCCAGTGGAAGCTCTTCATGGGAGCGAAGCCGTAGCTGGAAATGAGAGGAAATACGGTTGAATCTGTAACTGAAAAACACTGTAGGTGCATTTGTGCTGCATTGCGGATCCTGAACTTACTACTTGTCGTGACTTCCTAATAAAGTCTTCAGGCAAGTGATGTCATCGGTGATGTCATCATCAAGGAGAGCTTTTGAGGTTGAAAGGAAAGTAGGCGTAAGTTTGTTTATTCAAAAATGTACATTCATTCATTTTGTTTTAGCTTAGTCCCATGTTTATTAGGGGTTGCCACAGTGGAATGAACCGCTAACTATTCCAGCAGTTTTTATTAAGAGTGTTTATTTACACCAGGGGTCACCAAACTTGTTCCTGGAGGGCCGGTGTCCTGCAGATTTTAGCTCCAAACACACCTGATCAAGCTAATCAAGGTCCTACTAGGTATTCTTGAAACACCCAGGCAGGTGTGTTGAGGCAAAGTTGGAGCCAAACCCTGCAGGGACACTGGCCCTCCAGGACCGAGATTAGTGACCCCTGATTTACACTACCATTGAGACATTTAACCAAAATTTAAGACCCCAGAGAAACATGAACTGTAAAATGAGCATTTAATGTTACCTTTTAAGGTCCCATGAATATAAAATAAGGTTATTTAGATGTCAGCATCAGTTTTGTTATTTTTTTAGGCTATTTATACGCCACTACGCACCAAAAGTCACAAAATCTTCATTTATGACAATAATAAACTGATTTCACGTCACCTCATACCAGGGGCGGACTGGGACAAAAAATCAGCCCTGGCACTGTAGCCACACCAGCCCACGTTACCACACCGACACAGCCCCACCCACGGACACGCACATTCACTACTTTGTGTACAGATGGTACAATTATATAAGCAGTAACATATTTAAGAGATATTTAAACATTTAATGTATGTGACTAAAACAAAAACAACCCATTTAATTATGCAAGCATGTCATTCATTTTTTTGCGGCTTAGTCCCTTTATTAATCTTAGAACCACCAACTTATCCAGCATCCCTGCTGAAAAATCCAGCTTAAACCAGCATAGGCTGGTTGGCTGGTTTTAGCTGGTTGACCAGGCTGGTTTTAGAGAGGTTTTGGCCACTTCCAGGCTGGTTTCCAGCCATTTCCAGGGAGATGACCAGCTAAAACCAGCTTGAACAGCCTAGCCAAGCTGGGAGTCCAGCCAAAACCAGATATATCTAGCTTAAACCAGGCTGGTCAAACTGGCTTTAGCTGGATTTGGCTGGTCATTTTCCAGCCTGACCAGCTAAGACCAGGCTGGAAATGGGTGGAAACCAGCCTGGAAGTGGCCAAAACCCCTCTAAAACCAGGCTGGTCAACCAGCTAAAACCAGCCTAGGCTGGTTTAAGCTGGATTTTTCAGCAGGGATATGTTTTACACAGCAGATGCCCTCAAAGCTGCAACCCATTACTGGGTTACCCAGCTCCCAATCGGCCTACCCAATTCACCTATAGCATGTGTTTGGACTTGTGAAGGAAACCAACGCGAACATGCAAACTCCACACAGAAACACCAACGGACCCAGCTGAGGGAACCAGCGACCTTATTGCTGTGAGGCGACAGCGCTACCCACTGCTCCACTGCACTGCCCCCTAGCACTGTTAATTTGATGTATTTGGCATTGTCTGACTTGACTGCCTTTCCCTTTTTATGGTCCATCTCTATCAATTTGTTGCACTTACTGTGCGTTTGACATCCTTGCCAGATTTTGATTACGTCTGCATAACTTCGGATTGGGTCGGCCCATCTCGAAACCAACCGGTTGTTGATGATTGGGCGAATGCTTAACATTGACTAATATTCTTACTATTATCATCATCATCATTATAATATTCACATCTTGCAAGAGATAAAAGCTGCTTACATGTAAAAAACAATACATGTGAAAAAAAAAATAAAAAAAATAGCTGACCGGCCCACATTTATAAAATGGTCCTGCCCTTCTGGCATTTGCCAGAATTGCCAGATGGCCTCATACTCAAATCTTCTGACCAATCAAATGCTCTCTAGTGTCTGACATGCCCCGCCCCCTTTAAAACACTTCACATTTCATGCTTATGATCTAAACCACTCTCACTGGCAGAGCTGTGATAAAACAATAATCTATTGGCTGTTTATTTAAAAGGGAGGAGCTAGTCAATGTCCCGCCCTCTCTTCATGTTTCGATTGAGATTACGTCAAACATCGAATAAAAGTGCACACTTCATGGGACCTTTAATATGTCATTCTCCACTCACCGCTGCACTCCAGACCACAAAGGTTGAGCGAACGCCCCGATCCGGAGCCACAAGCCACACGGTCACTCAGCTGGAAGATTCCCAACCTCCTCCAGAAGTCAACACCACCACGCACCTCTGAAGAAGAAGAATCTCCAGAGCTCTCCTCCTCAGATATGGCCTCGGCTCCGCTTCCGAAAGAGTCCTCCGGGATCCGTTCAGGGAGGAGTGCTTGACGCCACATGGAGAAGATCTCTTTTGCTGCCTGGTTCTCAACACTCTCCACTTCATGGGCTGACCTCCTACTTCTTACTCTCTTAGGATGACTCGGTGGATGAACGGGGATGATGTATTCATCTTCCATGTTGTCCTCATCCTCCTCTTTTGCCGGTGGCGTCTCCTGGTTTGGTTTGTGAGGGGTTGGGAATGGAGGTTTGATGTCGTCTTGGTGGATCTGGATGCTGGTGATGAGGCTGGTGTTGAAGCCCGAAGTGTTTTCCACATTACAAACAACTGAAAGAAAATCGAGGAAACTAGATTGGAAGCTTGATCATGAAGGAGGTGTATGAGTGACTAGCTATGTTTCCATCCAAAAATGCAGATTCATTTTATGCGCAAAACAGGAATATTGAATAAAAGATGTGCGAATAAAGCAACGTTTCCATCCAACGATTCAAAGAGAACAAAATCGTCACTTCCTGATTATCTGGCGCCACATATTAACAGTAAAAATGGATTTTGCTGGGGTAGGAGAAGCTGCGTGAATCTTTTTTTCATTTAATAAATGACTTGTGCGTCAGAAGACGATGCTGACACACAGGGAATGCGTGTTGGTGTTTGAAGGCGTCAAACGCAGAGCATAAACGCTTTTGATTCTGGAGTAATACTGAAACGGTTATTCAATAAAATTCAATTCAGCTTTATTTGTATAGCGCTTTTACAATGTAGATTGTGTCAAAGCAGCTTCACATAAATGGTCAAAGTAACTGGAACAGTGTGGTTCAGTAACTGGAACAGTGTGGTTCAGGTTTTAGTGTTTAAGTTCAGTTCAGTTCAGTTTAGCTCAGTTCAGTGTGATTTAATCATTACTGAGAGTTCAAACACTGAAGAGCAAATTCATCGATGCGTAGCTCTACCAATCCTGAACCATGCGAGGCAGTGGCGACAGCGGAGAGGGAAAAAAAACTTCACCTGATGGGAGTAAAGAAAAAAAACCTTGAGGGAACCAGACTCAGTTGGGCACGACCATTTTAATTTCTCCGCTGGCCAAAAGTCTTGTGCAGAGCTTCATTCGCCGTGGTTTAGGCTGGAAGATGGCCTCAGCGAAGACTCTCTTATGGCGTTTTAGAATGACTAAAACAATATTTGAGATGGTTTACAGCGTCCTCAGTCTGATGGTTTGTCTATTCACACACCTTTTCATCATCACATGATCTCTTTTAACAAAATCACATGACCTTTTTTAATGCACATACTGGAATCTGTTCGGTAAAAATGTTTTCATTGCCGTTTATGCACGTCTTTTCTTACTGAATAAAAAGTTTATCCTACTCCGTTATGCGCATATGTTTTTATGCGCATTTTCAAAATTGACGCGCATCTTGGTGTTTCCATCATTTGTTTTCTTGAGCGCATTTCCAAAATGCGCATGAAAATAGGTGGATGGAAACATAGCTACTGATGAAAACAGAATTTTGGAGGATTTTTGAGAAATTTGGGCCTTTTGCTTAGCTATTTCCAGCTCAAGTCCTCTTTTTGGATGAAAATCCACTTAAAAAAATACTACAGTAATTTAGAGTAAATTCTATAGTGTTTTTGAACCCTATAAAAAGTTATTGAATTAATCTGTTGCAGTAGTTAGTAACACGACAACTATAGTATATACAAGTGACCCAAGTGCAACTATTTTATACTGCAACACACCGCAGATTACAGTTTTATCACAGCCTATCAGTTCTCTATAGGTAATACTGCAGTATGCTGGAGCATTCATTAACAAAGTGTAGTAAATACTAGAGTATATAGAGTATATAACTCTTAACTGATAGTATGGTTCAGAAACACTGTAGTAATTGCAATAAATTACTATATCATCTTTAATGCAGGTTGACTATAGACCTTTTTCTTGGCTGCTGGATGGAGTGCGCCAGAGTGACCAGTGGTAGAATGTTTAGGACTTCCGTTTACAGCGTTTACAACAGGTTATTTGCGCTCTGAAAATGGGTTTCAAAAGTGTTTTGAGTGGATTACAGAGTGTTTTTGTGACACACAACTTTGAAAAGTGTGTGTTAAAGCCATTATAATCTGTCAGATGTGGTTCAAGCACGAGAGAAAAACGTTCTCCTAGTTCATGATGTGTCTGCCGTCAGAAATACAGTGTGTGTGTGTGTGTGTGTGTTTTCCCCAGCCTGTCAGATATTAGCTCAGCGGCTCTTCAACACACACACACACACACACACACACACACACACACACACACACACACACACACACACACACACACACACACACACACACACACACTCGCACGCACGCTCGCAATACTGGCATGAACCTAACAGGTATTTAAGTCATGCAATTTACAAAAAATGACCAATACAAGTCTGTTACTGATATTCTGCTGGCTGATTTGCTGTTCATTCTAATTGCGAAGCGATTATATTTCATTTAGTGTGTAGTATTTACCACGGTTTGGGTTTTTCTGTCATTTCAAAATGTCACTTTATTTTCACTTTGTCACAGTTGTTAAGGATTGTGACACGATTGTCACCTTTCCCGTCTCCCCCTACGGCCCGCACTCACATTACAATCAGGCCTGGGCACGCTTACGTCATCGCTGCTGCGCTGTTCAGTAAGGGCTCTCGCTCATCACAGTCAAGATTTCTCTAGTTATATCGCTTTAGTCCTTAGGGATGCGGTGACACGCAGTCAGATATTTCGCCGAACAGATCCGCCACTTTTGACGCTCATAAACAATCATAAAGTCCTCGTGCTGCAGGAATTAGGAGGTTTGCTAAAGGTGTGCAGCTGTCGTGCAGTGAGAGGTTTGCATCTTTAATAAACTACGGCAGTTTGCGTTCACTGAACAGTAAGAATGATTAATAAATCCATATGAAGCAGTCCCTTAAAAGTCACGTCTTGCTTTCAGTTTCAGGCTTTGGCGCGTTTTGCACTCACACACAAGTATACTGCGCCAAAGCCCAAGTGAACCGCGCTCAGGCACACCTCTTCCAACCGGGCCAGGGCCTGCCAGGTGAACCGTGCTTGAGTCCGATTCAGCGCACTCACACCTCTTAAACGATCCGGGAAACCGGCCTGGGCACATAGTGTGAGTACGCCCTAAATCAGTGTGTTAGTGGGACAGTACAGTAGGCTACATGTGTGTGTGTGTCAAACATTTTGGTAAACATTTGTTTGGGTTGGTTACATATTTAAAAGAAAGAAAAAATATTGACTTTAGCGATGACGAGGCTTCATTTAAACAGCACAAGATGCCGTCTGACAACGAGGGGAAAATACCTCACAGCAGCTGTTTTCCATCCTATTAGATCCCATTTCTTTAAATGATCAGTCCAGGAGATGGTGCTGATCGACAACAGTATCAGTTCAAAGATGATAAAAGCAGGTAAAACAGATTAAAACTATCGTTTCAAAGCTGTCCAAATGTGACTGTTTATACGCATCAGCTGCCGACCGGAAGTTCTTGGCATTCTCCTTGCGCATACACGCAAAGCATAATGGGTAATTTCACGTTCTCAGAAAAAGGTCTATAGACACACAAAAAAACATTAATACACTGTAAAACCCAAAAAGACAAGGTAACTCAAACCGTTTGTGGAAGCCGATTGCAACAAACAATTGAAGTTCAAAAACTAATCCTAATGAGTACTGTGAACTTACTCCATTTGAGTAAACGAAGCAGTTTGAGCACAGTAAAACCCAATAAATGAAGAGAACTCAAACCAACTAAGTACTGTAAAACCCAATAAGTTAAGGCAACTCAAACCATTTGAGGAAACTGATTGCTACAAACCATTTGAGTTACTAATCTATATGAGTACTGTGAGCTTACTCCATTTAAGTTGAAGTAATGAGGTGTTTAATTAACTCATTACCTTAAGAGTTAAAAACTCTTTTCAAATGAGTAGAATTCACTTTTCAGTTAATTTTTGTAGTTAGCTACACTCATTTCATTTGATAAAGCTGACTGTTGGGTTTGACCGTGTAATACAATAGCATATTTTTTGCAGTTGACCTTATTGCATATGTATATATTTTTTGAAGAAGTCAGTTTAATTATGATTTAACTCCCCTTAAAAGCATGAGACATGTTGTGCCTATGTTGCATTAGTTAAAATGAGCTAATATGTTGTGCATTATCAGTAAATCAATCACAGAAATATCCACCCCTATTCCCAGTTTTATAAGATTCCACTCTCATAATAATTTGCATTGTTTAGTCACTTTTCATAGTGATTTTTGAGACTATGCATTTCATGCTGTGCCATATGAATCATAAAGACACATCCGTCTTTTAAAAGCATGATTATCCAGTCCTAAACCTACAGGCTGCTCAAAAACACATGAATTATAAGTCCAAGTTTGGGTGAAATCCCTCTTATTCACCTGTTGAGAGATTTCCTGACATTTTCAGAGCAGTAAGAGTTACTCACGACTGGCGATAAGTTGGTCCACAGTCATTTTGTCTCCAGTAGCGTGAGCCCGCGCCGCCTCCAGCTGCTCCTTCAGCTCACATTTACTCACAATCCGTCCATGAGTCACAGCAGACGCCAGCAGAAGCAGAGCACACGCAGACAGCATCTTCATCTCAATCAACGCTGCGGATCAAACACAACACAATCAATACTGAAATCGATGACAATGAAGGACAAAACAAATCATTCAGCAAAATGAGCAACATGGTGACTGTGATGAGGAAAAAACGGCATTCTGTCTTGAGACGTCTGATGATGCTGCACAATATGTCGGAAAAGTATCGCCATCGCGATTATAGTATGTGCAATATCTATATCGCAAAGAAGTACAATAAATTTAATTAGGTTCATGTGCCAAGCATTTGTGTGCAGCAAGCACATG
This sequence comes from Danio rerio, assembly GCF_052040795.2. Classification (NCBI taxonomy): domain Eukaryota; kingdom Metazoa; phylum Chordata; class Actinopteri; order Cypriniformes; family Danionidae; genus Danio; species Danio rerio. Next base: position 57,182,710 of record NC_141021.1, read on the forward strand.
CCTATTCAAATCTGACCAATCAGGTGGGGCCTTTACTATCTTTATGTATTTACTATCCCATGTTAGCTGAACCGAGAGCTGTAAATAAACACTTACTCTGAGAGAAGAGAGAGGAAAATGACAACAGCCTTTCAGAATCTGAATTTCCGGCGAGATTTCCAGTCATTTTTTAAAGTTCACTTTTTAATTTAATTACCTTAGAAAAATATGTTTATTTCAATATAACCATTACATATATAAATTATTTTAAATGCTGATAAAATAGTGTTTTTTCAATAGTGTTAGTTGTATCGTAAGAAATATTGTTATCGTAACACTCAACAATATTGCAATAACAATATCAACAATAGTTTTCCAGTGTCCAGCAGCATTAATTTTAATGCATTTACCCAGCGGACAGTTTTAGTTTATAAAAACGTTCCCATAAGATTCACGTTAATTTATATAAATGTTTTTTTATGCTTTTAAAATTTTCAAAACATCAAAAAGAAAAGATTTTGTTTGGTTATAGGAACATTATTCAACACAGGCTCATTCTGAAAACGTAGTCTTATGGACGTTTGCCGGAGATACGTATGGCTGCATTTCATTTTTTAAGCGAACACTACAGGCCGGTATGACGTCGATCCTTTTGGCACTTACCGGCTAACCGCTTACCTCTGTGCTGAGGGCTTTACAACCGCAACCAGTTTGTCCAGTTAGCTTGTTGTGTACGTCGACGGACTTGAGACGCAGAGAGGAGTTGACCACGATGACGACTGGGTTTGAGTCCTGGGAAGAGCGGTTCCAGAAATCAGGTAAGACAAAAACAGAATCCAAAAAATAAAACGAATGAATGAATGAACAACAGGGTGAGAATGTGGTAAAATCTGAAAACTTAGTAAAAATCAGACAAGGGCTTTTGTTTTTCTGGACCGCTTTTTCAAACGGTTGGGTAGGTTTAGGGAAGTAAGTGGGTGGGCGGGTCAATCGATAAAATTGGTTGGGATTAGGGAAGGAGGTAGGTGGGTCAGCCGATTGGCCGATCGCCCAGTCAATCATTCAGTAATTCAGTTGGTCGACAGCGACCTCTGGTGGGTTAAAGTGAGAACAGCGCGTGTGCAAACAGCACTCGCGAGAGATACGAAAAAGCGCAAACAGCGGCCTCTCGCGGATTCGCAAAAACAAAAACTGCAAAAATACGTACCTCCCTGGATGTATTTTGCGGTCTCCAGAAACCTCCACTGGACTGTTTTCATGAGCCTGGGTTGACATGATTGTAAGAAAATTTTTCTATCAACATTATAAGAGCATAAATCAAGCACAAATTACATCATAAAACCAACCCAGGCTCATTAGAAATATATGCCTCAGCCTATATTTTTTTGCAAAATGTAAAATACATTGCTCTATGTACGTTTCATTCCACGCTTTTCAAACGGCAAATCAACTAGAGGGCGCTGTCTACATTTTTGCAAGCTTGAAATACAATACATAGCGTATGTTTTGTTTTATGTTTCTGAGGACAAATCCAGCAGATGGTGCTGTCTAGATTTGAGTAAAATAAAATACATTTCTCTGGGTTTGTCTTGTTCCACGTTTCAAAATAGCAAATTCACTAAAGGGTGCTGTCTACATTTTAAAGAAACAAATACATTGCTCCAGGTACGTTTCATTGCACATTTTAATTGACAAATCTATTTAATTGGCACTATCTTTTTTTTTTTTTTTGGCAAATTTGAAATATATTACTTAAGGTACGTTTTGTTGTACATTTGAGATACACGTTTTTGCCTAATACTATTGTTTTAAGATCGTTTAACAATTAACATTACAAGAACATAAAAAACATTATAAGAACGTTAAAAAAATTATTTTACTAATGTTTTACGCTAACATTTATAAGATTTTTATAGAACATTACTGGATAATATAGAAACATTCCCTGTTAGCTGGGGAGTTTATATTGTAAAATAAAATTCATAAATTAATCGTTTTCTGTACTCTCTAGATTTTGCAATCAACGTTTGATGTTGAAGATTTAAAAAGGTGACTTTTAATGATATTTTTAACATTTTAAAGTTATATATTGTCTGGGTTGGTGTTGTAAATTAAATTAATTAAATAAAATTTTGCATATTTTATTTCTTACACAATATATTTTCAAACTACTAATATTTCAATAAAATGTATTTAGTTAAACTTCAGAGATGAATTTCAACATCAAAATTCAACAGAGCAGAGATCAAGCTCCCTTTGATTTCTGTTCATCACCATAAATAAACAAAACAAAATTTACTTTCAGCAGTCTTGGTCCACTTGTTCAGTTCAGATGGCAGCGTTCACACTGTGAATTCTCTGAAGAATTCACTTTAATCAAATCTTGTGTGAACACATTCACCGCAAAGTCAGCGTCACACAAACTACAAGAACATTCATTCATTCATTTTCCTTCAATTTAGTCCCTTGTTTATCAGGGGTCGCCACAGCAGAATGAACTGCCAACTATTGCAGAATATGTTTTACATGGCAGATGCCCTTTCAGGCGGAACCCAGTACCGGGAAACACAATACACACTTACATTCACACACACACACTCATACACTAGTCAATTTAGCTTATTCAATTCACCTATAGCACATGTGTTTGGACTGTGGGGGAAACCAAAGCACCTAGAGGAAACTCACGACAACACTGGGGGAAACATGCAAACTCCACACAGAAATGCCAACTGACCCAGTCAAGATTTGAACCAGCCACCTCCTTTCACTGAGGCGACAGTGCTAACCATTGAGCCACCGTGCCACCCACTAAAAAAAGACAAATGTCCCCAAAACAAAAAGAGTCTTAAAGCAACAACGCGTCGAGATTTTCTCGTTCCAAACTTTCATTTGTTCTCGAGTCCAGCAATATGGCTCCGTTTGCCCTTAGATAAAACGAAAAGCGCACTAAGCTGAAGTAGTTGAGTGGACAGATGTTTACGTGCTGATAGCTGCTCCGCAGACGTGAGACACATTTATAAAACACAGAAAGAAGGATGACAACCCAAAGAAGCACACCGGGCGATGCTTTTCCTCTGCTTTAGCCTCAAATTAAGCCACTTTCAGGAGAAAACACTTAAAAAAGAAGAAGAATGAGCTCCCACTGACACATTAGCGCTCTGAATGTTTTTAAGATGCAGGGACCATTTTGGATTGAAGCCACATTATATAAAGCTCTCAGAATCCAAACAAACAAATCTGTCATCAAGTGCTATTTGAGGACACCCGCTGCCTGGTGGAATAAATTAATAATGCTTTTTATTAAATATAAAATGGTAAAATATAAAGAAAGTGTCATTATTGTGGTCTTACCAGTAGAAGCTTGCTTGAGATTCATCTCTGGATTGCTGGTTGCCCTTATATATATACACACACACACACACAGCAGTGACCTGTAATCATATCAATACTGTAAACCGGTCACACCAAGACTAATAGTAAGGCTATATTTTGTCAACCCACATGACAAAAGCTTCATTCTTTCTGTGTTGTTTTACCTTGGTGTTCCTTAAATTTAATATGCTTAAGAGTGTACTTAAAGGGTGTTCGAGCACTCTGCATTTCTGACAGTCATTGTCAGCTGATAAGAGTCAAATAGTCAGGTAATGACTCAAAGAGAAAGACGAGAATGTGTAAATCTATCTGTATGTATCAACTTCTTTTCCTGAAACTCAATCGAACTGGTACACTTTTGGGTTTTATTACTAGCTCTGTTTACAAAAACCCTCCTTGTGCCAACAGTATAGGCTTTCATAAGGACGTGATGTGTGGCGCTGGAATGTTTTTGAAATGTTTACACGGCTGAAACACTGATAAGGTGAGTCGCATTTAAGCAACTTCAGCCTACGTATTTGTGAAACCGCAAAAATGTAGTTTAGTTATCAAATCCCCACCAATCGCCGTCTACACTGTAAAAGATATCGGTTAATTAACATATTTTGGATTTTGTGATTCACCAGCCTGATCTCATGAGAAAACGTACGTATTTTACGTTTTGCCAGTTTAGTAGCTAATTCGTGGGCGTGGCACCCAACCCCACCCCTAAACCCAACCGTCATTGAGGGATGAGTAAATCGTACTAAATTGTACGAATTCATACGAATTAGCCACTAAATGAAAAAGTTACGAATTGCCATGAGATTGTGTTGGATTCACAAGTGTTTTCTGTTTATTTAAAGTTGTGAATTGTATTATATGATGTTGATATCTGCTCTGTCGACTTTTGATGTTGAAAATTTAACTCCACAGTTTAACAAAGTGACTTTTATTGACATTTTTGTAGTTTGAAATCACATAATGTGTAAGAAATAATATATAGAGGAATAAGTTATAGCAGAAAATGTACTGGCAGCAAGGTTTTTGTACCATAATATATAACACCAACTCAGATAATAAATGACTTTAAGTGAAGTTTATTCATAAACTGATTTCAAGAGGAACAAATGCTTATGATTGACCACAGCTGGTCCTGCATTAGCAACTCACAATTATGGACAAGGAAGCAATTTACACAACTATAAGAGCAGCAATGAGTAAGTGCTGTAGGCAGGTTTCAGGTGTGTAAAGTGTAAGAAGCAAAACATTAGTCATTTTTTCTTTTTTTTTTTTTTGGTAATACTGTTAGCGGTAGAACCAGAGAGGCAATTGCAGATTAGGAAGGGAAGTGGAGACTAAATAGTTGAGTTTTTAGTCGTTTCTTGAAGACAGCGAGTGACTCTGCCGTTCTGATGCAGTTAGGGAGTTCATTCCACCAACTGGGCAGATTGAATGCGAGAGTTCGGGAAAGTGATTTCTTCCATCTTTGGCATGAAACCACGAGGCAATGTTCATTCACAGAATGCAAGTTTCTGGAGGGCACATAGATCTGCAGAAGTGAGAGCAGAAAAGAAGTCGCTTTGTAAGCAAACATCAAAGCTTTGAATCCAGCCTACAAATCCGCCAGTTGACTACAAATCCACCAGTTCATGGACTACAACTTTATGCATGCACTCCATTCACACACATGCTCTAAATCCTGACTGATTACCAGGGCCAGACGGAATCTGCGGACGTTTTTTGATGTTTCTGCAGAGAATTTTGGTAAAAATCTGCGGATTTCTGCTGAATTATTTTTGGAGTATCCAGCAGAGTATCATAACTAAAGCCTTAATATATGAAATAAAAAGTAATAAATCACTGAATAAAAACTGAATAAATTCAGATTTACACATTTACTCAAGTAAATAAACAGAATTAATGATGGGCTAAAAATCTGCAGAAGTCTGCGGAATTCTGCGGAAAATCTGTGGAAAATCTGCGGAATTCTGCGGAAAATCTGTGGAAAATCTGCGGAATTCTGCGGAAAATCTGTGGAAAATCTGCGGAATTCTGCGGAAAATCTGTGGAAAATCTGCGGAATTCTGCTTGCGCAGATTCCGTGTGGGCATACTGATTACACACGCACAGCTGAAGCTGCTCAAGGACTGATTCATGGACTATTACTGCTCAAACACAAACACTGTGGTCGAGTCTTATCTGTTCTAGTCACATTACAACTTTGTCTTGCTTTACCGAGTTTTGATCCTTGCCTTGTTTATTTGTTTAATCCTGTTTGCTGTCTGCCTCTGACCATCTGCCTTCCTACTGACTACGATTCTGGATTGTCTGTATATATCTGTTTGCCAATGTGTTGCCGGTTGCTGGCCTGACCTCGCCAGTAAACCTGCATCTGGATCCGCATCTCTGTTGTCAGTGTCACTTCCCCTGGTTACAACGATCTACCCGAGTTCAAACACCCCTCTCGCCCTGCTTTTCCTTTGGGTTAGTCCCTCATTTATCAGGGGTCGCCACAGCGGAATGAACTGCCAACCGGCATGTTTTACGCAGCCCTTGCAGCTGCAACCCAGTACTGGAAAACATGCAAACTCCACACAGAAATGCCAGCTGGCCCAGCCTGGACTCTAACTAGTGAACTTCTTGCTGTGAGGTGACAGTGCTAACTACCGAGTCACCGTGTCACCCATATTAAATGTAAAACGTTTGAACGTGACCCTAATGTTCTCCAATGCATTAAAAAGATATCAAATATTTAAAATTCAGGCAGACTGAACAGGATCAACCGCTGCCTGAAGCCTGACTGTTTTGATGCCAGACATCACATCATGACATGAGTTCAGTTTTTATCTGCTCTCGTTCCAGTCCAGACGCTCAGCAGGCGCAGGTTTGACGCTTGCACACTTTGTAAGCAAAATGTCAAATTTAACAACCTTCATCAGTCACCAACATGCTTGAATGAATAAACTTAACGGGTATTTTTTTAGCTGACCAGATTTGGAGATATGTTTTGAAAGTGCTCAGGTCTATTCAGTGTGTTGTGAGGCAGATGTCAATGCTTGCGTTTCGAGTGTTTTCAGAAGATGATGGACTATTTGCGCAGTTGTCCTCACACATCCCTCATTAAAATCTGATTTGATCATTAGGCCGTACTGGGGTTTTGTGTTCAGAGTGGCCTTGTGCTGAACAGAACCTCTGTTGATTCCAGTATTGGACAAAGAGAGCTACAGAAACATTAGCTGAAAGAAATATCTGAGCTTATACAGCTACACTTTCAGGTCATTTGGATTTCAAGGGACGTTAAGAAGCGAGTATATCCAGGGTTATTACACTTTTTTCTTACAAGTCAAATTTAAAGGGGAGCTATTATGCAAAAGTCACCTTTATAAGGGGTTTAAACATAGTTGTGTGGCAGCAGTGTGTGAATATAGCCAGCCTTTAATGATAAAAATCCATTCATTCAATTGTTCAGAATCATTCATTCATTTTCTTTGTGGCTTAGTCTCTTTATTAATCAGAGCTGGCCACAGTGGAATGAACCACCAACTTATCCAGCATGTTTTACACAGCGGATGCCCTTCCAGCTGGAACCCAGCACAGGGAAAATTGTTCATAATCACATTTCATCAAAGCAGTCTGCAGAAACACTTTGATTGACGTTCTCCCTTTGTACGTGTCATCAGAGGGGGAAAGCTCCGCCCACTAGTGACCATCTCTCCCTCATTAGTATAGACAGCCCTGAGTGAAAAGCAGCCATCTGTCAATTGGAGGGGAGTCCTGTTTTGAATCTGCCACTATGCTGACACACAGGCATTTGTAGCTCCGCCCTCTTCTGAGAGAGCACAATCTCATTTGAATTTAAAGTGACAGTCACCAAAACACCACAATTAGGATCAAAGCCTAAAAGGGTCAGTTTCAGAGAGTCATAAAACATTATATTTGGGGTATTTTGAGATGGAAATTTAACTACAGTACAAATTCTAGGTACATCTTGTAAAAAGGAGCATAATAGTTCATCTTTAAGCACTTTCGAAACACCTGGTACGTTTTTACAAGTGTGGCAAATTAAATATTTACATACAAATACATAGCATTATTTCAGATACAAGTTGTTAGGAAGTTGTTAGGAAAGGAACATTTTTGATTACATGTTTGTCCCAATCCCAAGATTAAACAACTGTAATTTACTCTCTTAAATGCTATTTGTTTGCATCTTAAATGTCTCATCTTTCATCTTAAATTTATTTTAATTTCAAAAGGAGCAGATTAATAAAGCTCACAAGCTCCAGAATATGCATTTTCTGCAAAAGCAAGGATAGTTATTTTATGTTTTGTAATAACTTTATTATTTATTCGTTTTCTTTTCGGCTTAGTCCCTTTATTAATCCGGGGTTGCCACAGCGGAATGAACCGCCAACTTATCCAGCACGTTTTATGCAGCGGATGCCCTTCCAGCTGCAACCCATCTCTGGGAAACATCCATACACACTCATTCACACACATACACAATGGCCAATTAAGCCTACCCAATTCACCTGTACCGCATGTCTTTGGACTGTGGGGGAAACCGGAGCACCCAGAGGAAAACCAGGTGAACGCAGGGAGAACATGCTAACTACACACACAGAAAAGCCGACTGACCCAGCCGAGGCTCGAACCAGTGATTTTCTTGCTGTGAGGCGAAAACACTATACTGCGCCACTGCATCGCCCTAACTTTATTATTATTACTATTATTACCTATTTAGTAACATATATTATTATGAAAGCAGCACATTTCCATTTAAACAGTTTCAAGCACTCTATGCAGAACTCAAAGCACTTTCCAAACCTTGAAAACAGTGTATTAAATCTCCAGCATTTTCAGAGACTTCCAGAACCCCGAGTAACTCAAAACTGCAGCGCTACTCGCTTTACTACATTCTTTATTAAGCTGCTCAGTTTTTTCCAAAAAGGTTTGTCGCCGTGTAGCGTGACTAAACACTAAAGTAAACACTGCCAAAAGCCCTGGTGTAGTGTAGTCTCTATCTTTAATGAACACTGGGAAGTAAAAATCATTTGGCTTGTATGACAGCTCAATTAAAATGATTTCGAGCAAAGGAGTGCTGGTGTAATTCTGAGCAAATTACTTATACTGTATGACATAAAAGATTTTTAAACACACTGTATGAAATGTCACATATTGCAGCATGTGTTTCAGAATATTGAAAAAAAATGCTGTTTTACATATATATTTTATTCATTCATTCATTTATTTTCCATCGGCTTAGTCTCTTTATTCATCAGGGGTTGTGTTGGAATAGCAAGCCAATTCCATGCGTGTTCAATAAGAAAAGGTCTGGAGAGGGTTTTCTTCAAAACCAAAAATATCTGAACATCTGAACATGCAGCTCAACTCCTTGTTCAAGCTCTTGTTCTCACCAAACTGGATTACTGCAACTCTCTACTAGCTGGGCTTCCAGCTAACTCTATCAAGCCTCTTCAACTGCTCCAGAACCCAGCAGCACGAGTGGTCTTCAATGAACCTAAACGAGCACATGTCACTCCTCTGCTAGTCCGTTTGCACTGGCTGCCAGTTGCTGCTCGCATCAAATTCAAAAGCTCTGATGTTTGCCTACAAAGTGACTTCTGGCTTTGCTCCTTCTTATCTGCTCTCACATCTGCAGATCTATGTGCCCTCCAGAAACTTGCGTTCTGTGAATGAACGTCGCCTCGTGGTTCCATCCCAAAGAGGGAAGAAATCACTTTCGCGAAAGCTCACGCTCATTCTGCCCAGTTGGTGGAATGAACTCCCTAACTGCATCTGAACAGCAGAGTCACTCGCTACTTTCAAGAAACGACTAAAAACCCAACTATTTAGTCTCCACTACACTTCCTAATCTGCAATTGCCTCTCTGAATATCACACTAACTGTACCAAAAAAAAAAAAATACTAATACTACTAATACTTCCCTTCTTAGACTTTACAGACCTGAAACTTGCCTATAGCACTTATTCATTGTTGCTCTTGGTTGTGTAAATTGCTTCCTTGTCCTCATTTGTAAGTCGCTTTGGATAAAAGCGTCTGCTAAATGACTAAATGTAAATGTAAATGTATTAGTAATTTGTTAGATACAAATGAATAATTTGATGACAGAGCTCTGGGTTACGTGACCCCAATGCAAAACAAGAATTACAATCAAGAGGTTCGCAACTAACATACATTTCCTGACTCCAACACAACTGATATTAACAGGCGGAGTTTTGGTGTAACGTCACTTATCAGTTATTCTGCAGTCTTTTGTCTCTTGTACCCCTAGACATACTTCCTCTTTCTGCAACTCTTCTCTGCATACCAGAACTGAACAATTACGTGCATCTTTAATATATTTCACAACTTCTACAAGCATCATGACAACTTGTGACATGTCTAGACTTTGTATTAAACAAAGGCCGCCACATTCTTATTCTGCTTTTTCCACTTGTCAGCATGTTCCTTACAAAAGTATGCAGCACAGTTAAAAAAAAAGTAGTGTGTCTGGTCAAGATGTGTTATAATACAATAGAAAAGATTGATTAATCTGTTGTTAGTCTAAACATTTTTCTAATAAATAGAAACACAAAAGTAATACAAATATATTCCTTTTTTCCAACAGTTGCCACAGCGGAATGAACCGCCAACATATCCAGTTTATGTTTTACACAGTGGATGCCCTTCCGGCTGCAACCCAGTACTGAGGAACATCCACGCACATTCATTCACACACATCCACTATGGCCAATTTAGTCTAGTCAATTTAACTATAGCGCATGTGTTTAGACTGTGGAGAAAACCGGAGCACCCGGAGGAAATCCACACCAACATGGGAAGAACATGCAAACTCCACACAGAAATGTCAACTGGCCCAGCTGGGAGTTGAACCAGTGACAGATCCAGCCCGATTTCACAAGGAAACGTATCTATTTTCATTCCTAAGAAAATGTTCAATTTTAAAAAGGAGGCGAATGAGATCAGACGAATTAGCTCCTAAATCACAAAGTTAGGAATTGACAGGAGAGACAGTTAATTATTTGATATATATGACACTGGACCACAAAAACCATCAGTAAATTACGTGAAAATTTGATGTTTAGGCAATGCAGTGGTGCAGTAGGTAGTGCTGTCGCCTCACAGCAAGAAGGTCACTGGTTCGAGCCTCGGCTGGATCAGTTGGCGTTTCTGTGTGGAGTTTGCAAGAGTTTGCAAGCGCCATTTGCACCTGTACTGTTCTCGCGTAAATCCACCGGAGGCCGCTGTCGAGCGACCATCTGTCTGACTGACTCGTTGACTTATCGATTGACTGGGCGACGGGCCAATTGGCCGACCCACCCTACTCCTCCTTCCTAAACCCAACCAGTTTTACAGATTGACCTGCCGACCGGCCCGCTCACCCGCTCGCTTCCCTCCCTAAACCCAAGCAACGATTTACAAAAGCCGTCCAGAAAAATAAAAGTCTGAATTTGACCGTGTTTTCGGATTTCACCACGTTCTCGTCCCGTTATGAACTCGTTCACTTTATTTTTTGCATTCTGTTTTTGTTTTACCTGATTTCTAGAACCGTTCTTCCCCGGACTCGAACCAGGTCATCGCTGTCGGCTCCCCTCCGTCTCTCCGCCCCACTGACGTACACGACGAGCTAACAAACTGGTTGTGGCAGGACAGCCCTCCACACGGAGGTGAGCTGTCAGCCGGCGAGTGCGAAGAGGAGCGGCATCACACCACCCCGTAGCGTTCGCTTAAAAAAATGAAATGCATCCATACGAACCTCCGGCCACGTAAAACGCAGCCTCCAAAAAAGTCCGCGGGGCTACGTATCCAGATTGAGCTTGGGTTGAATAAAAACGGATGTAAGAGAGAGTAATCCCAGTTTAGGAAAATGATCAGACAAAAAAGATATTTATAATAAACGGAAAGTTAGCATGTGGTGATGTAGACTTTAATTTAGTTATTGTTCATAATGAGACTGAAATATGACTGAAATATAAAGTTTTAATGAGAGCTAGTCTTCATTTTTAATTAACTTGTTTTTAAATGATGCATTCATTTGTCAATTATTAACAGTTACAGTATTTGAGCAAACAAATCAGAGAAATGTTTTTTCAGCTTTACTCTTGTGTAAGCTGACATTTATGAAGCTCTGTATGTTCAAGGTTTGTGTGTGCGCGCTTGTGTGTGTGTAAATGCTCTTGTAATTGGGCTTCAGTCAGGTTGACGGAGAGCATGTTAATCCCACACGCGCAGAAGCACAAAAGAACACTTGACATTTTCAGCCAGGATTACTCACCTATTTAAATGTACCTCTCGCTCGCTCTCGCGCTTGCTCTTTCCCCCCCTCCTTTCTTTTTGTGCATCTTAAATCCTTGCTGTTAATAAACAACCTTGGAGCAGGAACAATCCTCAGCTCTTTGTGCTTCAACTTCAGCATGTCGAGAAACTCAAACTGTGTCCGCTGGGTTCCAACCTTGGGTTTTGCCTGATTACAACGACAAAGATATATTTCAGCTGTGTGCACATAAGGACAGAAGCTAATTAATATATTAAATTAATGAGCATGCAAAAACTGAGACTTTTTTTAGGGTTGCAATAGGTCATGAAAGACAAGTTCTTGCTCTTATGAAAGCAGAATACACTGTAAAAAACATATATTTTCAATTTTAAAATACACCAAACTATAGTAAAGTACTTGAATTAATCTGCTGCGCTAACTCTATAATTGCTACGTGATACATCCAGTATTGGGTTACTTTAAAAACATAATCAATTACTAATTACATAACTACAATTTTCTAATTACTTTGAAAAGTATCTAAGTTACTCAATAGGTAATGTAATTACTTGACTCAGCACCACAAATACACATAAACCTCAATGCATATAGAAATTCAACTCTTAATTTGTCAAATTTGAGTCAAACTTTGTATTTTTGTCCATCTTAACCGCTTAATACAGTTGAAGTCAGAATTATTCAAATTATTATAAGTTTATTTCTTTCCCCAATTTCTGTTTAACGGAGAGCAGATTTTTTTCAAGACAGTTCAAAACATTATAGTTTTTTAGAACTCATCTCTAATAACTGGTTTATTTTATCTTTGCCATGATGACAGTAAATAATATTAGACTAGATATTTTTCAAGACACTTCTATACAGCTTAAAGTGACATTTAAAGGCTTAACTAGGTTAATTAGGGTAACTACGCAAGTTATTGTAAATTGATGGTTTGTTCTGTAGACTATAAGGAAAATATATAGCTTAAAGAGGCTAATATTTTTGTCCTTAAATTGATGTTTAAAAAATTAAAAACTGCTTTTATTCTAGCCGAAATAAAACAAATAAGACTTTCTCCAGAAGAAAAAATATTATCAGACGTACTGTGAAAATTTCTTTGCTCTGTTAAACAACATTTGGGAAATAAAAAAAATAAATAAAAAAAGATTTCAAAGGGGGGCGAATAATTCTGACTTCAACTGTATGTACGTATATATTTATATATATATATATATATATATATATATATATATATATATATATATATATATATATATAGCTTATTACCTCTCTATTATAAAGACATTAACTGTTCATAGTAGTTTTAAAGTATGATCATTATTCTGCATCCCTAATCCTACCCAAAACCTAAACCCAACTTCTACCTTACTATTAATAAACAGCTAATTAGTCATTTATTAAGCTAGTAGTGTAAGTTAATGGTTTGTGAATCCTGTGAATTGTAACCAAAACTAAAATGTTACACTGTAAAATGCAATTAGTTGACTTTACCTAAATAAAAGAGAGCTAACTTGATGTCTTATAAATATTAAGTAAACAATATGCACATAATTTTATATGTTGATTTTACGGCAATGGGTTTACTCACTTTTTTAAAGTAAAGTAACCAATGGCTTTATACAGTGTACCCAAAAGTAAATAATAGTTGATGATGTTTCACGAGAGCGCAAGTCAAGACAAGGCGGCATATTGAGAAACGGCTCCCTCATCATCATCTTTGGCTTCACAGAGGAAAGAAAAAAAAACACTTTAAATCATCCGCTGTTGTCTGTGTGTTTATGACTGTAACAATCTGCAGAGCAGCTACCGCGAGTCTCGAGTCAGTGTGTTTTACGAGCTGTTCGTATTGATTTCTAGTCTGCGTGTGACATCTCTATAAATATATATCCCACGCTCCTTTTATTTAAACCTTCAGTTAACAAGGCCAAAAGTTATTTGTGTTCATTATTCTGTCACACCAAACACCATATGAATGGGCTTTATAGACAAAAAGTGTTTAAAAAGTGAGTTTTATGGTTAAATAAATGCTTTGAGGTGTTAGATATGACATCCTCCCACATGAAGAAGTACTATAGTCTTTTATAGTGAATGCTATTGAGTATATAGTAAAGTATACTGTATATTTTAGGGTGTTTACAATATCTTGTTAAAGAATTCTACAGCATACTGTATTATTAGTGACCTGTAATAAATACTGTAGTATATTTTGTATTACTGTATTAATAAAGTATATTATACTGTATAAATAGAAGTTACAACATACAGTATTGTTATTAAAGAATACACTACCTGACAAAAGTCTTGTCGCCTATCCAAGTTTTAGGAACAACAGATAATAACTTGACTTCTAGTTGATCATTTGGTATCAGAAGCGAATAAAATAAATAATATAGCCTAAATAATTATCCCTAACATTCGGACGCAGCTGTATCCCTTCTAGCAACAATAACCCTGACCCGGCGGTCGAGCGCTAGCTGTGATTTTAACGTCCAGTGACTGAAATCTTTAATAATGGAGATGCTCTTATGTAAGGTGTGATTATTTTGATGGTGTTGGATGAGATGGCTGTGACAGCGATTCTCCCCGAGGAGCTGACGCACCTGTTTCAGACACCTTGAACCCCCGTGTTCGTCCTCTGCGGGAACACCGAGCCATCGACCCTCGTCATCTCTCGCCTTCATTAAAGTTACTGCTAAAGGAAAAGTTCACACAGTAATCAAACTTCAGCTCGGCTCATCCTCATGTTGTGTGCTGTTATATCTAATATGTCTGTCAAGCAATTTAAACCAAAGACTAACAAGCTAACATGCATGCTAACAATGACAAATGTCAACAAAATGATGTCAAGCCAGAAACTAAACAAAATATTAAATCAGGCTAGCAATATTACAACAGGGTAGATAAACATATTCATGCTAGGAGATTGTTAATTAATGCTAACATTCTAAAACATTTAAGAAACACGCTTGGGAAATTACAACTTATAACATGAGTTATAACAATAACATGCTAAAAAGCGTATTGTCTAACATGCTAAAAAGTAGACAGCAGATATTAGCATAATGCTAGACATAGCATAAAACTGATGTGTATTATATAATCCTGCAAAAATAAGAAACATGATTATAAAATGATAATTCATGCTAACACTGCTACATCCCTGCTGAAAAATCCAGCTTAAACCAGCCTAGGCTGGTTGGCTGGTTTTAGCTGGTCGACCAGGCTGGTTTTAGAGGGGTTTTGGCCATTTCCAGGCTGGTTTCCAGCCATTTCCAGCCTGGTCTTAGCTGGTCAGGCTAAAAAATGACCATCCAAATCCAGCTAAAACCAGCTTGACCAGCCTGGTTTAAGCTGGATATAGCTGGTTTTGGCTGGACTCCTAGCTTGGCTAGGCTGGTCAAGCTGGTTTTAGCTGATCATCTCCCATCCTGACCAGCTAAGACCAGGCTGGAAATGGCTGGAAACCAGCCTGGAAGTGGCCAAAACCCCTCTAAAACCTGCCTGGTCGACCAGCTAAAACCAGCCAACCAGCTTAGGCTGGTTTAAGCTGGATTTTTCAGCAGTGATGCTAGAAAGAAGACAGCGAATTATTAGCATAATGCTAAAACATGGCAGAAACGATAAGGATGGAATACAGCCAGGGCCGGAGTGGGACTCCTTTTCAGCCCTGGAGTTTCAAGCCTCAGACCGGCCCACCTCAGTTCATGACTGACTATATTGAAATAAGGACATTTCCAACTCAGTTTCTATTTAAACTATCACGTCTTTTTTGAGAAAACAGCTGCTTTAGAATTTCAAATGTCAACCCAGGCTCATTGTGGAAACGTAGTCCCGCGGACGTTTCTGGAGACCGTGGAATACGTCCCGGCGGGTACGTACGGCTGCAGTTTTTGTTTTTGCGAATCCACGAGAGGCCGCTGTTGTGTGATTTTTCTCATCTTGAACGTCTCTCGCGAGTGCGGTTCGCGGCCGCGCTGTTCTCGCGTCAACCCGCCAGAGGCCGCTGTCCGACTGACCGGATGATTGACTGCACGACCGGCCAATCGGCTGACCGCCCTCCTCTTTCCCTGAACCCAACCAATTTTACCGATTGACCCGCCTGCCCGCTCGCTTCCCCTAAACCCGAGCAACAGTTTACAAAAGCCGTCCAAAAAAAGAAAAGCCTTGATTTTTTTTTCTACCGCGTTTTTCGGATTTCACCGCGTTCTCACCCTGTTATGAAACTCGTTTACTTAATTTTTGGGATTCTTTTTTTGTCTTACCTGATTGCTGGAACTGCTCTTCCCCGGACTCGAAACCGATCGATCGCCAGGGTCAACTCCTCCTCTCTGCATCTCGAGCCTGCCGACGTTACACGGTGAGCTGAGTGGACAAACGGGTTGCAGCGGGAAAGCCCTCCACAAAGAGGTAAGCGGTCAGCCGGCAAGCGCGAAAGGGAACAGCGTCACACCGCCCCGCAGCGTTCGCTTGAAAAAAATAAATGCAGCCGTACGTACCTCCCGGGACATATTCCGCTGTCTCCAGAAACGTCCACGGGACTACGTTTTCAGAATGAGCTTGGGTTGTCAAATGTTCAACAACCCTAACAGTATTTTATTTCTTAACAATAAAAATGAAAAAAAAAAATTACTCAGACGGGGATCAAACCCAGTTAGGTGGTGTCGAAATCTAATGTGATAACCACTCGACCACAACAGTTACATGATATTCAATCTGCAGGGTGCATCTTGATCACGAGGCTGCGAGAAAATAGATAAAAAGAGCAGAGCTGCAGTAAAATATTGAATAAGACTGTGGTCAAGTAAATAAATACATTAATTTAAAAAGTGTGACTGCTGTAAGAAACAGATTCTGGAGCTAGGGACACCGGCCCTCGCGGCCAAAAAACGGACCGGCCAACCGGGAATTCTCCCGGTCCTCCCGATTAGCCAATCCGGGCCTGAATACAGCTGCTGATACTGCTAGATATAGGGTAGTTTTTTAACATTAAAATATTATTTTTACAGTACTCTAAGGGTTAGGGTTGGGGTATAGACGATAAAATACAATTAATGAATAATTTAACAATTAATATAAATAATTCTTGTAATATCCTGCCTCTGCAATTGGATCACCACCTCCATCGTCACATCCATATAGTTACAAAAACATGATAAAAACAAGCAAGTAAAATGTTAAAACACGCTATATGGACTTTTCAAAACAGGTTGAAAACAAGACAACAATGTGCTAAAATATGGCCAAAATACCCTGTAGGCTAAAACATGCTAACAATGTCTTAAAACAAGCTACAGGAAAATGCTAATAAGGGATGGTCCACTACGATATCATACTTTAAACTTTAGTTGATGTGTAATGTAGCTGTGTGAACATAAACAACATGAGCGTCTGGATCTAAGATGCTCAAAGTTCAATGCAAAGGGAGATATTGGCTTTTACAGAGTTAGCTTAGTGAAGCCTACAGCGAACAAAGTTCGGGGACTACAAAGAAATACATCCGGGTTAATGATGTCATAAACCATTTAGCTCACACAAATACACCCTGCGCAGATAAGGGGCGTGGCCAGAGGTGCTGTAATGTTATAACAGAGATGCTTCTTGGTGGAGCTGATCTGTGAATCACAGCACATTATGTTAGCTGACCAATCAGAGCCTCTTGAGAGTGGGTCTTTAAAGGAACTAGAAAATATGCAGTTTTCATGTTAGCTGAGTAGCTGTTTATAAACAAAGTAGGATATATGAAAAAATAACGTGATTTTCTACAAATAAAGCATGAGCACACATTCCAATGCACCCCATAAACACATCTAAGAATACACTCTGGACCACCCCTTTAACATTTTAATACATTCTAGGAATTGTAAAGCCCATGACTCTAGCAACCGATCTCCATAGCGAGCACTGCAACTGTGCCAAACACTGAGCTATCGAAATTAATATGAACTTAAAATCACCCCAATTTTAAAATCTCCAAACTATAAGCTTATCGTGCTACTTCAAACTTCCTCTTAGCCTGTTTTCTTTAATCCAATATAAAGTTTGTTTAAATTGAGCAAAATGTCCACTTGACACCTGCAGACGGTTGTGCATCTTGATTGTAGAAGCACAGGTTACACAATCTTCATGGATCGCACAATCTGCAGTACGTGAGCGGTGTGACGAAAGAGTTTGGCTCACACTCGCACTCCTCCTTTAATGACTTTTCTAATGCTGTGGCCCTGCACACAAATATCAGAATGAATTTTAAAGCAGAAATGAGAACATGCTCAGCCTAAATCAAGAGTGTGCATGAGAAGCATTTTAATGCGTTTAAAAATATGTGTTTTTACTAACTTGTCTTCAAAAACATAAAGTGATTCTGGTAGAAATATTAGTGGTGTTTATTTATGCAGTTCAGTGCTAAAATCCTGCTAGGGTTAGTTAGAAGAAGCTTGTTTTATTAATTATTCAATGGATTCAATGGAAATTATCAATTAAAATTATTATCCTAATCATTTAGTACAGGGGTGGCCAACTCTGTTCCTGGAAAGCCAAAAGATCAAATCATTATTAAACAGCTAAATAACTAATGATGTACCAATTGGACTGTGGATCTCAGAAGAAGTTTGTAACTGTATACCATTGGAGATGATCACCTATTCTTTGAGAGGAAAGGATGAAGTATTTAAAAAGATTTGGAATCCATTTTTGAACTACATTAAAACAGTCCCACTTGATTTGATTTGACAAAATGTTTTTGTTTCTACTGGCTTATACTGTAGCTCCTCCTTTTTTATTTATTTATTTAATTTAATTTTACTTGTTCATTTTATATATTGTGTATGTTTTAATTTAGTTTGTTTGCTGTTTGTTTTGATGTTCTGTATTGTTAATTCTTAAAAAAGCGAAATAAAAATATATAATAAAAAAACCAGCTAAATAACTTTCTAAGTCGGCCTTTCTCTTTTGTATGTTGTAGCGCTGTAATTATACCATAGTAATATTGTGATCTCCCATTTGCAACAGAGAAATACTGGGAGATATCTCTGTAGACTGATGGCATTTCATGTCATTCAGCTTTATAATTTTAAAATGTGAGCAAAATCACCTGTTTTGTCTTGACTTTAGACATTACTCTAGAGAATCATTCAAACACTAGCTCAGGGGTGGTTGTTGATAGAGCAGATACGTTTGCGGCCGGAAGTTAACAAGAATTATTTTTATTATTTATTAAATTTCTCATTTGTTGTATTTTATTAACGTCTACCCCCACCCCAACCCTAAACCCAACCGTCATAGTCATGTAAAAACAGTTGTTGTACCGAGTATTTAGTTATGTTATCTATTAAATTACTCAATAAAAATGTATTTTTTAACGCCTACCCCCACCCCAACCCTAAACCCAACCCTCACAGTACTGTAAAAATATTAATTATTGTAATACATTGTCATAAAAAATACTGCTTTATTAATGTGCATGTTGCAGTTCCGGCTGGCCGCATATCCAATCTAGACTTTACCCTTAGGGGTGGCCAACCCTGTTCCCGGAGAGCCACCTTCCTGCAGATTTCAGTTGCTACCCATATCAAACACACCTGAACCAATTAATTAGGACCTGAACACCACGTGATAATTACAGTCAGGTGTGTTAGACATGGGTTGCAACTGAAATCTGCAGGAGGGTGGCTCTCAGGTTAGTGGCTAATTCATACAGATTTGTATGAGTTCAGTCGTACGAAAATGTACAATTTTAAAAAGGAAGCATGTCACCCAACCTCACCCCTAAACCCCACTGTCATTGGGGGATGAGCAAATTGTACTAAACTTTATGAATGAGATTGTACGAATTCATTTGATTTAGCCACACTGTAAAAAAATCCGTAATTTTACAATAAAAATACGTAAAATAACAGCCGTTAAATTACAGAAATTTACCGTAGAACAACAGACATTAAATTACAGAAATTTCCTAAAATTTGAACTTCTGTAATTTAATTTATTGTACTGTAATTTAATTTAATGTAATATTTCTGTCGTTATTTTCCTTTTTTTTTTGACACCCCAGCAGCTGGAAAAAAAACAAGGAAAATTACAGATTTTTTTTTACAGTGCACCAAATCAAAAAGTTATAGTATTATATTATTATATTATATTAAGAACTGCAATCACGGCAAAGACAAAATAAATATTTATTAGAAACTATTACGTTCAAAAATGTGTTGAAAAAAAGTTGCTTCATGGAAAATATTGTAAAAAATCATTTAAATTTCGCAGGAGGCCGAAATTAAGTCTGTAAATGTTCGTCTCATCTTCTCTTGACCTCATTTTTCTTTCATCCACAAACTCTCTCATTTCCACTCGTCTTTTATTTCCTCCTACCACCATTTTCCTGTTCATTTGCTCTTTCTCTTCCTCTTGCTACAAAGCGGTCAATCAGTTTTGCTTTTCATCCTTTTTTCTCGGCGTACTCATTAAAATGTAAATGGATTTGATTGTAGTGTGCTAAACACCAACTGACTCGCAGCCTTAATGATTTACATGAGAAAAGACGAGAAATGGGAGTCAACAAAGGTGGGAAACCAGAGATATGACTTTATTTTGTTTGAACGATTGTTCCTGCTCTTCTGTCATTATCATTATATGCTTGTCGTGAAATTGTTCTTCCGCTTCTTCTTCTTCTTTGTTCTTTTTGCACCTTGACATGCAAATCAAAGTCAGATTAGTTCCACTTCCTCTGTCGCAAAACAAACCGCAATTAAGCAGACATCTAAGTGAATATTTCAGGCAGGTGTTTCACATTAATTGAGAAATCACAAATCGACACAATAAAGAATATGTAAATCTGACGATAATGAAGTGTTATTACATTTTGCACCTGTTCCAAGGCTGTCATGAACACGCTCAGTGGATTAAACATAATAATGTTGTAAATAACATTCAGTTTTCATTGCATAATACTTCCATGTACAGTTAGGGGACTTAAAGCTATTCATTTTGTTATGGCTGCATGTGTGTTTTTTACTTTCAAAGTGAGTGTCAACTATCCCTGAAAGAACCAAACAGCCTTTGATTTCATTTTAATCTTCATTTTCTCTAAATAACCACATGCATCTAGTACATCAAGTTATTCTTTGGAGACTATAATTATTTTCTTTTCTAGCATAACCCCTGCCAATCCCACACAACCCACCCCAGTGGGATCAAACCGGCATTATTCCGCTTAAGAGCCAGTTGCTCTAATGGTCTGTTCACATCAGACGCAATACGCGCAGATAAATTGCGCAATTTGTGCGTAAATAGACGCATGCACATTTTGAGTTTACGCGCTTCATTCGCATGTCAAATTCCAACACAGGCTCATTCTGAAAACGTAGTCCCGTGGACATTTTTGGAGACCACTAATTATGTAGCCGGAGGTAAATATGACTGCATTTAATTTTTTTAAGCGAAAACTACAGGATGGTATGATGCTATTCCGGCAGCTAGCTCTCTGCAACTCTCACATGGTCGCCCACTGAAGCTAAGCAGGGCTGCGCCCGGTCAGTACCTGGATGAGAGACCACATGGGAAAGCAAGGTTGCTGCCGGAAGTGGTGTTGGTGAGGCCAGCAGGGGGCGCCCAACCTGCGGTCTGTGTGGGTCCTAATGCCCCAGTATAGTGACGGGGACGCTATACTGCTCAGTGAGCACCGTCTTTCAGATGAGACGTTAAACCGAGGTCCCGACTCTCTGTGGTCGTTAAAAATCCCAGAATGTCCTTCGAAAAGAGTAGGGGTTTAACCCCGGCATCCTGGCCAAATCTATCCATCATTGCCTCCTAACCCTACCCATATTCCAATTGGCTTCATCACTGTCTCCTCTCCACCAATCAGCTGGTGTGTGGTGTGCAGTCTGGCGCAAAATGGCTGCCGTCACATCATCCAGGTGGATGCTGCACACAGGTGGTGGATGAGGAGACAGTGCCCCCCCCCCCCCCAATTATGTAAAGTGCTTTGAGTGCCCAGAAAAGCTCTATATAAATGTAAGAATTTATTATTATTATTATTATTATTCCTTTTCGTGCTTACCAGCTGACTGCTTACCATGGTGCGGAGGGCTTTCCCGCCACAACCAGTTTGTCCAGATAGCTTGTGTACGTCGGCAGACCTGAGACGTAGAGAGGAGTTGATCACGACGACCGGGTTCGAGTACGGGGAAGAGCGGTTCCAGAAATCAGGTGAGACAAAAACAGAATCCAAAAAATTAAACAAACAAGTGAATAAGAGGGTGAGGATGTGGTAAAAATCAGACAAGGGCTTTTCTTTTTCTGGACGGCTTTTGTAAATCATCGGTTGGCTTTAGGGAAGTGGGTGGGCGGGTCAATCAATAAAATTGGTTGGGTTTAGGGAAGGGGGAGGGTGGGTCAGCCAATTGGCCGGTCGGCCATTCATTTAGTCAGTCAGACAGACGGCCGGTCGACAGCGGCCTCTGGTGGGATTACGCGAGAACAGCACGGGCATGAACAGCATTCGCGAGAGAAATTTGAGATGCAAAAAAGCGCACACAGCATCCTCTCGTGGATTTGCGAAAACAAAAACTGCAAAAATACATACCTCCCAGGACGTATTTCGCGGTCTACAGAAACGGCCACGGGACTACGTTTTCAGAATTAGCCTGTGTTGTCAAATTCACAACACAATAGACGCAGATTCGCGTCAGGGGCGGTACTTCTGTCTGCCGGGGACTCAAGCTTCATTGCTAAATGGCTAACATGGATTTTATTGAGAGAACAGCTGTGCTTTTTGTGCTTTAGGAAGGCTGAAAAACAGCGTATATTCGTTCGGCACCGTGTCCGAGTCAACCCAGCTCTGAGAGTTCATCAACCTTTCCAGAAACTATATTTGGATGATGTCGAGCCCAGTTTGATGAGCTGTTGTCTGTTGTTGGCAAGAGAATTTTCCCCATCAGGACACCAACAACAGTGCACCAGGTATTAATCACACCCATATTAGAGCAAGCTTGATTGGTTAACGCAGCGCGAATGTCCACTGAAGTTTAGAACTTGAGCAATTCACGCATTAAGCGCATCAAACCCACAAAAAAATCAAGTCGCGCTGCTTCATTCCTGTGAATAGCGTCATTTACGCAAACCGCCCAGCAGGATATCTATTTGTGTCTTTGCATTGACTTAACATGTAAATCACTCACGCTTGACGATTCATCTATCTCTAGAGTAAACGCAGCTTAAGGAGGCTATTGACCATGGTCATTGGCGTCTTTCACTAGAACACCTTAGAGGAGCACTTCACTAGCTGGCCTCTGTTACACTTAGCCCCCTAAACGTCACTCCCATCCGGGTCACGGCACCAATGTGACCCCCGTCGCTCCTACAACACCTAACCCACTCTGAGCTGGGACCGAACTCTCCGCATGGAAGCCGGTAGCTCAAACAAGGAGTCTAAAGACTATACCCTCTGTAACAATGGGTAATCTTTAGAGGTCAGTGGAGTGAGGATTACCTGCTTAGCACTTCACTAGCTTGCCTGTTACACTAGCTAAAAAAAAAAAGAAATGAGCTAAAGTGGAAATTTGCTTGTGTATTTGTATCATTCACAAAAAAAAATGCATGAATCACAAAATACAGGAATGTGCTAATGATGTTTTTATACAGTCTCTGCTAAAACATGCTAATAAAGTGCTAGCACAATGCTAATTCATGTAAATGTAGTTACAACCCAAATAACGATAGTAACGTGTTAAAGCAAGTAACATATGTTTATTCTTTCTTTCATTGTTTCTTACAGCTTCCGAAAGATTTTAAGTGAAGTTTAATTTTAAACCAATTTCGAGAGGAGCATGTGCTCATGATTGACCCAGCTGGTCCACATTAGCTAATTATGATCCTCCAATCAAAGGATCCAAAATCACTATATATATCCTCATTTCCTTTCTACAACTATCTTCGTCTGGAAGAATCCCCCCTCCTCCCCTTCTTCCTCCTTTATCCAGAATGGGCGGCACGGTGGCCCAGTGACTAGCACTGTTGCCTCACAGCAAGAATACCAATGGTGTTGGGTCCTCGCTGAGCCATCTAGTATTTCTGTGTGGAGTTTACATGTTCTCCCCGTGTCCGCGTGGGTTTCCCCTGGGTTCCCCGGTTTTCTCCCACCATCCAAATGTGCTCTATATTATAGATAAAACAAGCCTAAACCTTTTTTATAATGTCTTACTCTCAGGAAGTTCGCCTTGGCCTCAGCAGCGGGGGAGTTTGAGATAGACCTGAGCTCAATCTCCACTCGCCCTGCAAAAGGGGGGGAGTCCTGGGCTCGAGGATCCCTTGAGCTCAGGGCTCTCTCCCGGGACAGCATGCCAAACAAGCTATGTATAAATCATGAGCTAAGTGTGAACTCTTGAAAGTATTTTTGAATTGAAATGAGTTGAAGTTGTATTTTGTTTGTTTTGTGTATTTGTGTCTGTGTTAATGTGAAACTTTTTATGCGGACATTTTATCGCCCTGGAAGGAGAGATCTTGTAATAATAATAATAAGTTTCAGCAGAACAGCAGAATTCTCCTCCATTTGCCATTTGAGATGCACAGATGACCGATCATTAGTGCTCATTTCCAGGACTTTTTTTATGGTGACGCTGCAATCTGCTGGGGTTTGTTCTGTGCGTCACACAAATCGTGAGCGTTCCTGCAGTGGCTTTGATCTAGTCGTGCTCTGACTGGCTGAAAACACACTGCCTACAAAGTTGCAGGGGGATTGCTTTTCTTAAAGCAACTCTTTCTGAACTTGAGTGCATATTTAATTTTTTCTTTAATGCATGCTGTCGACATGAGGCTATTGCTGATGTCAAAAATGAGATCAGAACAGAAACAAATCCATGAGATTCAGCATCATGTAAATATGCATAATTCATAATTCCATCATGCAATATTAAACCCTAGCTTACTACTCCGATTATGTTAGCTTGAGAAAGCAATTGTGCAGATCTGTATATTTCATTCATTCATTTTCCTTTGGCTTAGTCTCTATTTCAGAGGTCACCACAGCAGAATGAACTGACAACTATTCCAGCATATGTTTTACACAGTGGATGCCCTTCCAGCTGCAACCCAGTACTGAGAAACACCCATAAACAATCATTCACATACACTTTGACCAATTTAGTTTACCATAGCGCATGTGTTTGGACTGTTGGGGAAACCGCAGCACCCGGAGCAAACCCATGCCAACACGGGGAGAACATCCAAACTCAGATATGCCAACTGACCCAGCCAGGACTCGAACCAGTGAACTTCTTGCTGTGAGTAGACAGCTATTTCTTTTCAAGCCATGACATTGTAAACTACACACATTCTTATATGCCTGCACTTTCTCAAAACGTTCAACATATGAGCAACATGCTAATTGACAGCAACATGATGTTTGTTAATAGTTTTCATATTTCGGTATTCACGTTTTTTTGCTTATTTATGAGCCTTTTAAGTGTGCTCTGTTGACTTTTATAGTGGAAAATTCAACTCTGCAGTATAACAAAGTGACTTTTATTGACATTTTAGTGGTTTGAGATTTATATATTGTATGAGTAATAATATATAGAGTCCGCTAAATAATATAAAAAGTATTTGGCAGTTTACTACCAGGTTTTTGTACTGTGATTTACAAAACAAGCCCAGACAATATATCACACCAAACTTAAAAAAGGCCAATGACAGTCATTTCTTCAAAACGTTTCATCTTCAATGTCCCATAATACCCTTCAAAGGATTATAAAATGCATAGCATGATGTAAATATGCACAATTCATAATTCCATCATGCAATATTATATCTCAGCTTAGGTCAACTACTCTGATTATGTCGAGAAAGCAATCGTGCAGATCTGTACAGTATATTCCATTTGTTCATTTTCCTTTGGCTTAGTGTCTAATTCAAAGGTCGCCACAGTGGAACGAACCGCCAACTATTCCAGCATATGGTCACTTCTTCAAACTTTTTGGGTGTTACAGTGTAGCTAATATGTAGATTAGATTTACATTAGACAAATACTATTATTTATTCTTAGTTTTAATAATTTATTTACTGTTTTGTCATTCATTTTCAGTGTAAAATTATTATGTTTAAATGTCAAAAACCTTTTTTCACTTACTTTTATGTCCAAAGAGAAATGGACTATTGATTGTTTTTATTATTATGTTGAGCTTTGTTATTTGGTTACTGAGCAGCAATAACTAACACTTTAAATTATCCGGAGCTTTCATGTGATTTTCTAAACTAGTAGTGTTTTGAAATGAATGAATGCATAATAATCTGGAAAACTGTGAAACCTTAGACTATAATCGTACATCCAAAATCTGTCCAGGGCCGTCAAACTCAATTCCTGGAGGGCCGAAGCCCTGCACAGTTTGGTTCCAACCCTGCTCCAACACACTTACCTGTGGGTTTCAAACAAGCCTGAAGGACTCAATTAGTTTGATCAGGTGTGTTTAATTAGGGTTGGAACTAAACTGTGCAGAGCTGCGGCCCTTTTGGAATTGAGTTTGACACCTGTGCTATAACCGTTGCATCCCTAGAACTGAAAAACAAGATAAAAAGCAAGGTATTTTAGTCATTTTCTAGTATAAATATCAATCTTAAATCAAGATACGTTAATAAGAAGCAAAACAAATGAAGTCTTGAGTGCTGAAAAATGTATTATAATTACTACCAATGGAGTAAGAGAAATGTACGTGTTTTCCTTTTGAATAAAGTGTGATTTTTCTTACCCATTTGCATATATTTATTCTCGATTGAAGCAAAAACGTCAACACAAAATGAACAAAGACTCAAGGCTGATTAAATAATGTATAAATCATCAATAATAAAGGCATATTTAGGGATTTAGGTCATCAGTGCTGATTGGAATCCATTAAGATGTGAATGTGAAACCACAAAAAGTCCAAGTAGAGACATATAAATATGTGTGTTTGTCTGTGAGAAAGGGCTCTGTTTTCCGACATCTCCCCAACCACCACATAAACCTCAATTAGATTCAAAACTTCTTTCTCTGGAGCATCGGAAAAGCTGAAACATAAAGTCTTGCATACGCTTATAGCCCGTCTGCGCTGCAAACCCAAAAAAGGTAAGGATTGATTATAATACAGAATGACACTGGTGTACATTCCAGTCATGCGGACTTGATCAAGATCTCTACTGAGAGTTAAAATATGCCTCCGCTGGATGTAAAAACGCTGCCGGGACTAAATGCGTTCGGTCCGTGAGATCTGCGGTTTCGCCGAGTCTCCCATAAACACTGTGGTGTGGACGTAATGAAGCAAAACAGACTACAAAAATAAATGGTTTTCCTCCAACGCTGGCCATCCTTCATGTTTTTATGCAGCTCTGCCTGGGAATAAACGGAGTGGTTGTCAATACGCAGGCCTGATTTTGTGTGTGTATGGATGTGGTTTGATATTAAACACATGTATTGTGATCTGCACTGATTCACAGACACTGACCTTCGCTGAGGATCTGAAAAACGCTCGGCTGATGATGAGTAGCACTGATTCAGGACTGTGTGAAAGATGGTGTGTGACTGGCCTTTATATGTAAAGAATTGATGAGGTCCTGATTTATTGTTTTCCTGACAAATCACGATTTTCTCACCGCCTCATCCTTTCTGTCTGCTTAAACGTGTGACAATAAAACACTGTTTAAACGTAAAAGGCTAGTTCACACAAAACTGAAAATTGGCTCACATTTTACATTCTTTCAAATGGTTCCAAACCTGTATGAGTTTTTTTATTATGTTGAACACAAAAGAAGATATTCTGTGGAATGCTGAAAATCTCTAACCACTGACTTACGTCGCAGGAATTCTATGGAAGTCAATGGTAACAGGTTTCCAGCTTTCTTTAAGATACAATTTTCAATTTTGGGTGAAGTATCCCTTTAAGATTTATGTATTGAAGAGCAAATAAAAGTTTCATTCATTTCTGTAGATGGATGGATAGAAAGATTGCATGATAGAAAAAACGGCAGATAAAGCAAAAGATAGAACGATTGGATCAGATGGAATAATAGTATGGTAGATAAAATTACAGATAGAACAACAGACGGATAGAGCGTCAAATCCACGGACAGACAGAACAATAGTACGATAGATAAACGATGGATTGATGGAAAGAACAATAGTATGAAATGAAGAGAGCAATGGATGGATGAGTGATGGACAGAACGTTGGATGGATGAATGAATGAATAATAGAAAGATGGACAGATGAATGATGGATAAAACGATTGACAGATACACAATGGCTAGAATGATGATAGATGAATGGATGAATGATGAATAGAACAACGGACGGATGAACGATGGCTAGAATGATGATAGATGAATGATGGGCGGATGAATGATGGAAGAATGATAAATGAATGATGAATAAGAGAACGGACAGATGAGCGAGGGATAGAATGATATACAGATGAGTGACATCAGATGAACAAAGGACGGATGAATGAATACTAATAGAAAGATGGACGGATGAATAGCGGATAGAACAATGGATAGATAGATGAACGATAGATAGAACTATGGACTGGTGAACGAGGTATAGAACAATGGATGAATGAATGATGGATAGAACAATGGATAGATGAACGATAGATAGAACTGTGGACTGGTGAACGAGGTATATAACGATAGATGGATGAATGATGGATAGAATGATGGATGATGAATGAATGACTAATAGAATAATGGACGGATAAATGATGGATAGAACAACGGACTCATGAGCAAAGAATGGAATGATGGAGAGATTAATGATGTCGAGAACAATGGTGGATGAATGACGGATAGAACGATGGATGGACTAATGATGTATAGAACAACGGACAGATGAATGACGGATAGAACGATGGTCAGATGAACGATGGCTAGAATGTTGATCGATGAATGATGAATAGAACAACGGACAGACGAATGACGGACGAAACGATGGACAGATGAATAAATACTAATAGAATGATGGACGGATGAATGACGGATAGAAAGATGGTTGGATGAATAATGGATAGAACAATAGCTAGAACTGGAATGGTGAACGAGGTTTAGAACAATGGATGGACGAATGATGGATAGAACGATGAATGGATGAATAATGGATGGTGAATGAATGACTAATAGAACGGTGGACAGAAGAATGATGGATAGAACGATGGAGAAATGAATCACGGATAGAAAGATGGAGGGATGAATGATGGACAGAATGAAGGAATAGATGAACAAGGGAAAAAATGGACAGATGAATAACAGATAGAACGATGAACGGATGAATGACAGATAGAACAATGGATAGATAACGATGGATAGAACTATAGACTGGTGAGTGAGGTATAGAACAATGAATGGATGAATGATGGATAGAACTATGAATGGATGAATGATGGATAGAACTATGAATGGATGATGAATGAATGACAATTAGAATGGTAGACAGATGAATGATGGATAGAACGATGGAGGGATGAATCACGGATAGAAGGATGGAGGGTTGAATGATGGATAGAACAAGACAGATAAACAAGGGATAGAACAATGGACAGATGAATGACAGAACAATGAACAGATGAATGATGGATAGAATAAGGAACAGATAAACAATATATATTATAGAAGGATAGACAGACAGATAAAATAACAAAACGGCAAAGAGAACGATGGATGGATGGATGGATGGATGGATGGATGGATGGATGGATGGATAGATAGATAGATGATCAAACTAAGGGGAAGATGTATAGCAGAAGTTGTTCATGGCTTCTCTTTTCATCATTTTTTCAGTCTTTCCTCGTGTCCTAGTGATCTTGATTTCTGTCCAACATTAACAGCTGCTGTCTGAGACCTGCGGCTCCTGAACTAGCGGGAAGCGGGAGTGAAACTGGAAAGAGAAATATTGAAACAGTGGACTGTGTGTGTGTGTGTGTGTCAGATAAGAAGGATCTCCCTCTGACTGGTATCTGCCAGAGACGGAGGATACGCTTCACTTCTGGACTGACGTCAATGCATAATAGTGAAGAAATCTTCAGCGGGCTGAAAAGAGGATTTCAGTGGTCGCTGACAAAGGGGAGGATGTTTGTACCCCGTCACGATAACACTATCATTTTCTACTGACTTCAGCTGCAGCATGTTAAAAGGGTTTGTTGCAATAAAGTCCACAGATTGGACAGGATGTGATGCTATAACGTCGGGATGGAAAATACAAATAGATAATGTATCACACAAAATAAAAATACCACACTGAAAAATATAGAATACTCTATAGTGTTTTTAAAGCGTACTATAGCAGACATCTCAAGTCTCCCAAAAGTTTCAAGAGTGTCCTACAAATGCATACCTCTCTCCACCAAATCCCTCCTCGTCACATTGTGTTGACGGAAAACGTGAGCAAAAAATGTCTCGGTGTGCCCGGCCTTACGCCCCGATAACATGGGGCATCAGCCAGGCCCATGCAGAGACTGTTCAAAGTGCATGTGCACATGTGTAGGATAATTTTTTTGAATTTTTTTTTTGTCAACAACAACCCCCCTTCAAAAAATTTATCCTACACATGTGCACATGCACTTTGGACAGTCTCTGCATGGGTTCTGATCTGATCTGTTCTGATCAGCGCTGTTGTCGCGCGCGTACTGTAAAGCGTGGTGGGGGGAGGATAGTAAGCGCGCGTACTCAAGAGCGGTGTTGTCGCGCGCCTACTAAAGGGCGGTATGTGTCGCAGGGGCACTTTTGATCATTTTGGAAGGGCACTTTCTATCCAAGACTAAAAAGGGCATGTGCGCTGCACAGGTTGAGCCTTATGTGTGCACGTGCCTGGCATCAGCGTCAACGCTTCCCATTCACTTTGAATGGGTGACGTCAGGCACTGCCGAACTGCATTGTGGATCTGTCTAGCTCAACTTTTCAAGCGCCGACTGAAGCGTCAGCCAATCAGATCGCTGTATGCATGCAAGTACACCAGATCAGACAGTGGCCTATTGCTGACTGAATTTCATTGGCTGACGCTTCTATGACGATCGCTTCAGCCCCAACTTCAGACACGCCTTCAGTCAATCGTTGACGCTGAAGCCCCGTGTGAATGGGGCGTTAAGGCTTGAAACTCAAGGGCTGAAAGGAGTCCCACTCCGGCCCTGGCATCATCTGAATAATAATTTTTTTAATAACATGCGAATATGCGTGTCAGGTCTGTGACCCCCTTAAGGATGAAGTATGCTTTAGTTTTGTGGATCAGTGACTGCAGGACAACAACATCACGCTGGATGCCAACATTATCTGCACAAAAGCTAAAAAGCTTTATTTACCTCTTGCTGACAGCGATGACTGTTTGCACCGGAAAGCAGGTCTTGATCTTTGGTTTCGTTCTATAATACAGCGAGCTCTACTTTGCTCTAAATTGACGCTTTCCATGTGGATCTCTACAGTATAGACCTGCTTGTTTTCTTCAGATTCGGACTGATGGGAATACAGAATTCCAGAAAGACTGAGGCCTTCCCACAATTTTTTCCACCACACGTGGTTAGGAGTCTTACTGTGTTTTGGGTTTCCGTGATTCCCATGTTTCAGTAGCTGCTGACACCAGGAAGATCATCATTGGGGAATCCAGTGGATCTGATAGACCCCAGAGAACACTGAAACCCACGGCAAGGTCATGAGACAGTACATGACCTGTCCTGCTTATTTTTAGCACTGAACAAATGCAGAGACACAATTAGAAAAAAAAGTAAACAGAGGGACTCATTGATAACATTCATATGCTGTTTACTGTAGTGGGACAAACTGTTTATCTTCATGTCTGCTGTACAGTCTGATAGACAATAACATTACACCGATGCAAAGCAAAATATAATATAATAAAACAAACTCAGGTTCGGTTGTGTTGAATATAGTCTGCCTTCATCCACACTCTGAAAAATGCTGGGCTGTTGTAACCAACACAGGCTCATTCTGAAAACGTAGCCCTATTTACATTTCTGGAGATTGCGAATTATGTAGCCAGAGGTATGTATGGCTGCATTTAGTCTTTAAAACGAATGCTACGGGCCGATATAATGGCATTCCTTTTCAACTAGAAAACGTGGCAAACGTCTTTTTCTGGTTTGCTTTAAAAAAAAAAACTGTCCTTTGTGTTTAGGGAAGGAGGAGGGGGAATCAGTCAGCCGGTCAGTCAGTCAGTTGACAGCAGCCTCAGGTGCGAATGGCACTTCTGAGAAAAATTTGACATCTTAAAAAGCGTAACCATCGGCCTCTGGTGCATTCACGAAAACAAAAACGGCAAAAAAAAAAAAAAAAAAACATAGCTCCTGGAACGTTTTTGGGGCTCTCCAGAAATGTATATAGGGCTACGTTTTCTAAATCAGCCTGAGTTGGTTGTAATAGAGATCTGCGCGGGACTAAATTTTGAATCCCGCTCCCGCCAGGTTTTAGCCCGAACCCGACCGATCCCGCTTATATTCAGCATTTGTTGTCCCGCTGCCCGACCCGCCCTGTTTACTACCTGTCGCGCTCGTTCCCGCTAACGGGTGGGGGGGAGAACAAAACAGAAAACCACCCAGCTATACAGAGTCCAGACAGCCTATAACAAGCTGTCTGTATAAACACACACACACACACATAAGCACCAAGCAAGTGACACACACACAGACAGCATTACGCTCTCTCTCATTCAAACACACACACACACACACACACACACACACACACACACACACACACATACAGCACACAGCACAAAGCTCTCTCTCTCATTCGCACACACACACACACACACACACACTCACACACACACACACAAACAGACACTCAAAAGCCCCTTTCACACAGTGATACCGGTAAATATCTGGAAAATTTCCGGAACGACTTTACCGGTTTATTCAAAAAAGCGCTGTTCACACAGGCGAGGACGTTACGGAAATTTTCCGGAAAAGAGCATTCACACATCCATTCCAAAATACCGGTAAATTCTGACATCATTCACCACAAATGAGCTTTAAACGGCTGCGCTTGTATTTGTAAACATTTGACTAAATTACAAACTCTATGGATGATCAATATTGTGAACAACTTTCGCAGGATCACTTTCTCATGTCGAGATGTTCATAATATGTGCGTGTGCAGGCGCTCACAGGCTGTTTCACAGGCACACGCAAAGCTTAAAGGTAAACAAACAACGGCTTATCATAAGCATCTCATCGATGATTATTTACACAGTTGGCATTAAGAAGAACATATAAGGGTCAGTGACAAAACAGGTTTGGCAAGATGGGAAATTTAAAAATCTTTTACAAAGTTGATTTAAAAGCATCCGTCAGATATTTTAAAATGTACAGATTGTATTCATGTTGATTTTATGTAATTAAAAATAACATTTACACCATTTTTTACAGACATTAAGACTGAATGCAACTGAAAATGTCAAATGGTGTAACTGCCAAAAATTGTGAAATATTAAAAAATTTACTCCTTCTAGATGATATGCAAGTGTACACACTGAAATAAATACTTCATTTTAAAATACCACAATAACATTTATTGTATTCGCATTATCTCTAAATGTACATTTTAATGAGTTTTTGCAATATTCGGCCAGACACATGCTAAAAACACTTCTGGTTTCTAAATAATCTTTGACAAATTATGTAAAAAATGTTAAAAACTATTTTATTACACTAAACTAAGTGTTTTAATTTTAATTTCACATTATTTCCATGTACATAATTATATTTTTATGTAAAATACTGGTTACACCAATTGACAAAAACCAGTTACACCACCTGACAGTGTTGCTTCTACAGCCAAAGATTTTGAAATTGACAATTAAAATCAATTCAAATTAAGAATGATAGTCAACAATTTCAGTGGGATTGTCATTGACAAATGTGTTTAGAACAATGAGACCAGGTTGCTGAACTTTAATACACCAAGTAATAACATCCTTTACATTAAATGTGTGGCCCTCATCAATAGAATATTAACAAACTAAAGAAACATGTTTAACATTTAACACCTTTTCCATCACTGTTTCTTTTCAGTTTGCTTAACTAAAATAAAAATAAGTAGATGATATTAGAAAAAAATCCACTATTTTACTTTTAAGCTATTTAGAAACAATTTGCCAAACACTGTACGTAAATCACTAGTACGTAAGAACTGCTGCTTACTCGTTGTTGCCTTGGTGCTGGGATTAAAGGCCAATTTTTGTAAGCATACACGACTGACTGACAACAAATAATTTCATGAGTGTATTCACAACTTATCCACAAACTATTTATTTTATACAGTTAACTTCAGAATTATGCAGAATTATTATTAGTCTCCCTGAGCTATTAGCTCCCCTGTTATTTTTTCCCCAATTTCGGTTTAACAGAGAGAAGATTTTTTCAACACATTTTCAACACATAATAGTTTTAATAACTCATCTCTAATAACTGATTTATTTTCTCTTTGCCATGATGACAGTAAATAATATTAGACTAGATATTCTTCAAGACACTTCTATACAGCTTAAAGTAGCATTTAAAGGCTTAATTAGGTTAACTAGGCAGGTTAGAGTAATTAGAAAACTTATTGTATATCCATGGTTTGTTCTGTAAACTATCGCGGGGAAAAAGCTTAAAAGGGCCAATAATTTTTACCTCAAAATGGCTTTTAAAAATTGCTTTTATTCTAGCCTAAATAAAACAAATAAGACTTTCTCCAGAAGAAATTTTTTTATCAGACATGCTGTAAAAAAACCCAAACAAAACTGATTTCAACTGCAATTCATTTGTTTAGCAACTTCTGACTTGTTCTTCACAACTTTTCATCATTAAAGTTCCTCCGAGTCACCTCCAGTTGTTAATAATAATAGTACAACAGCAAGCGCATCAAGTATGAAAACCTCCAAAACTTAAGGCTGTGTGCACTCAGTCTATAGAGGCTTGTCAACCTTGTTTCATTTCCCATGTTAATTTTTTCTTTTATTTAAAAAAGAAATTATTATTGTCAACACATTTCTAAACAAAATAGTTTAAATGACTAAATTCTAATAACTGATTTCTTCCGTAATCTTTGCCATGATGACAGCACATAATATTTGACTAGATAATTTGTAAGACATTAGTATTCAGCCTAAAGTGACATTTAAAAATGTAATTAGGTTAATTAGGCAAGTAAGATCTATTGGCCAAGTCATTGGGTAACTGTGGTTTGTTCTGTATTTAAGAAGGCTAACAATATTGACCTTAAAAACTGCTTAAACATTTTAAAAACTGCTTTTATTCTATCCAAACTAAAAGAAATAAGACTTTCTCAAGAAGAAAAAAAATACTTACAACATTTCAAAGGAGGGTGATACAGTGGCTAATGTGGTTAGCACAGTTGTTTCACAGCAACAAGGTTGCTGGTTTGAGTCCAAGATGGACCAGGATGGCTTACCGTGTGGAGTTGACATGGGTTTCCTCTGGGAGCTCCAGTTTCCCCCACAGTCCAAAGACTTGCGGTATAGGTGAATTAGAAAAACTAAATTGACTGTAGTGTATGAATGTGTGTGTGAATGAGAGAGTGTGTACATTATATTGTGTGAATATAAACATGGATTAACATAAACAAAAAAAAAAACATTCATGTTGTGCAGTAAAATAATTTTATCCTATGTTTACAAAGCTTTAATAGTAAGGTTGTGGATTAAGCACCTATTTCTCAAACAAAAATAAATAAATAATCTACACTATGAACACAAATAGCAGTTTAATTTATGTCGCATTTTTGATCAGCATCATGAACTAATGATATTTGACTAAATTGACCCCTGACAGAAAGACTCCTGCTATATGAGTCAAATGGTGTAACCAGTTACACCCCTTGACATTTCAACTCAAAATGAAATTTGACAGGCATTATCAATAACATCTATGTAAGCACATGGGCTTGGTGGGAATATTTCAAATTTAACTTTTAAATATAATACTTATTTTTATAATTATGAACAATTATCAGTGCATTTCTGGGGTCTTACCATTTGACATGCATATCTAAGAATAGCTGACCATACCTTAAAAAGGTCAAAGTATCTCACATTTTAAAAAGAGTTACTAACCTTTGCATGCAGCAATTAGTCTTATCAAGAGTTCTTCTCTGTGATTCAATTTCCTGTCTAACTGTCTTGTGCACAATATTAACAAAATGGCTCAATAAATGGTGGTTACACCATCTTGACATTTCAGAAATTTGAGGTGACAGAAAAAATTCCCCAAATGAAATATAATATTTAAAACAATTGTGCTATATTTACCTTTATTTACTATTAAATATGTCTAATGTAAAATTATGCCAGACTAGCCGATACAATGTTTCATTGAGGCTTTCACATTTTTTAAACAAGGTAAACTATTTGGTACCAATTTTTTTTGGTTACACCACATTGACATTCTTGCAATAATCCCCTAAAAATTTTCTTAAAATGGATTAAAACCAAAAAATTAAACTTGGTCCTCAAAATAGAGAATGTATGCAAGTAATTTGCTTATTTATTTTGAAACTGTAACCTACTTGAATTTATTTAAAAGACATGGACACAAAAAAATGAGCGTCACGTCATTGACCCATAAACGTGATCTGACTATCTTCTAGCAGCTAAATGTGTCTGGAAAAACATTCAAAGGCTTTTATTCTCACAAACCGCGCGGACGTAAATGCGTCTGACTGTTGTGATTGGCTAAAGCAGACATCTCACGTCAGCCCGTTCTAGACGTGCACGCGCTTATTACGGGAATCTTCCTTCTGCATTCACACAGCGCAGCATTCCGGCAAATTACCGGTAATGTTACAACTTCTCTTTTCGGAAAATAGCCAGAACGAATTTACCGGTATTTTCAAAAAGGGCCTGTTCACGCATACAACCTTTCCGGAAAATTGCCGGCAATTTTCCGGAAAGGTCTGTATGTGTGAAAGGGGCTAAACACACACACACATAGCAACAAATAAGCTAAACACAGCATCATGCTGTCTCATTCACACACATACATACACATGCTCGCTCGTTTGGGAGTCTGAAGCGATATTGTTAGACCGCCTGCTCCCATCCAAAATGACACCAGTTACAGACCGCTCCCGTGCTTTATTCGGAAATTGTTCAGGAATGCAGACCTCTAGGTTGTAACACATTGTTGGGTCAAACACAAAGTTTTATTCAATTAATTTGACATTTTTTTACCCATAGAGTAGGTTCCTCCACATTCAACCCACCGTTGGGTTACAATCCAGTATTTTTTAGAGTACATATGATGTTTCATTTCAAATCTTAGGAATTTGTGTTTGGTTATAAATAATTATACTATTACTACAGACATAATACATAATAATAAAGAAAATAAATGTATTTATTATATTCACTAATTTCTCAGTACATTTGAATTTGAGCAACATTTTTTGATTAATTATATTCTACTTAGAAAATGCTGGGTTGTTTTTCACACAATGATTTAGTAAGTGATAATTATAAGTGAAGTACTGTCATAAATCTGAGCATTTTTAAAAATTAAAAATGTTTTGGCATCCGGGGCAGCATTTTGAGCTCTGTCTGGGTCAGTTGGCACTTTTATGTGTTTCCCAATGTTGGGTCGTGGCTAGAAGGGCATCTGCTGTGTAAAACATGTGCTGGATCAGTTGGCTGTTTATTCCGCTGTGGCGACCCCAAATTATTAAAGGGACTAAGCCAAAAGAAAATCCTGTGCCTCCTGTGAATATGTGAAATACACAAGTTCATTGTTTTATTATTGTAGATGAAATAAAACTGTGTTTTAGTGTTGTTTGGATCCCAAAGTTCTTGTAATAAAATAAAAATATTCGCTAACTAACAAGTCTAAAGGCTAAAAAACACTTGGATTTCCAGGCCAAATTAGAGTAAAATATGGACAAAATCAGCAGCTGGTTAATATAGCAAAAATTAAAGGACCAAATTTAAATGTTTAGGGTTATTTTATCATATTTTATTCAGTTTGGGTTGAAAAACCCAACACTCCCATCCAACCCCCACAACTTAAAAATAATTTGGGTAATTGTTTTGGATGAGAATATTCCATATAATAATTCTAGGTGTCCATCTACCTATGTCCTACTATAACTAAGACTATATTTCAGTGGCATATTTTGACTTTTACTCTCAGATTATTTTTAGCACTGAAAAAAGAGAATCTATAGATGTGTTTAAAAATAGGATCCATTCAAAAGTGTATTACACTTTTAATAAATAAACAAAATTGACTTAAGATACACACATTGCATTTTTAGTCATATTTTTGCTTAGGAGTATTCAAAACATTTTTAAAAATTGCTTTTATGAACTGATTTGCTAAAAAAAACATTTCTCTCATGCACTCAATTTACTTATGCTGCTTGTTCAACTACTTATTTAAAGTGAGTTGAAACGACACAATTCTTACGTTTTTTGGAGACAACTTAATTTTTTATGTTCAATCCACTTAACAGTTTTGTGCTGGGACAACTAAAAGCAATCATGTGGATTTTTTTACAGTTAAATTACTGTAAATAATTACATTTTCCTTTTAATTATGACCTAGTATAATTTTGACAACATGTTAGACCCACAATTGTGTCTTAAACTCAATTTTCTTTTAGCATGAACGAAAGACACTTTGAATGTATTCGCATGTTTAAAAATAAACACAGAGACTCTCAGAGAGACTCATTGATAACATTCATGCGCTGTTTACAGTAGTAAGGCAAACTGTTTATCTACACGTCTGCAATACAAACTGCCACTATCAGTCCAGAGCTTTTTCAGAGCCGAGGACAGATTAATGACATGTAAAAATAAGCATGTGTGTGAGTGTGTCACTCAGCTAATGGCTTCTTAAGATGGTGTGTTTGTGACATGCTCACTGAACTGTGCTGAATTTGTTCTGGTGGGTCTCTGGCGTCAAGATCATGTCAAGCGCTTTTACATATGCGGTGAACTCATATGGAAAATTTACAGTCAATATTTCCAGGAAATTGTCTTTTACACGTCAACCGGAAACATGTTATTTAAGTAAACAGTTTGGCAAGATGCAATTATAACCTGTTAAGCTGGAATTCAATATTAAAAAAACTAAAATTTAATTAGTAGAGGCGGCACGACTATCGATTTCTGTTTGTCAATTACACTATTTCAAGCAATGAAAAAACTATAATCATTTATATAATCTGTTGGACTTAAACCTTAATTTTGAAACTCATATTAAAAAACTTGCTACCATACTGAGATTCAATCTAAGAAAGTTTAAACATATTAGAGATTCTCTGACGTATGAGGCCTCTGGTATTTATTTAAATACTATGATTGTTCCACGTTTGTTGTACTGTATAACGAGCTGGTCTCAGGCATGTAAATCATCTTTAACACCGCTGGAATCAGTATACAAGAGAGCACTTAAAATTCATGATAAAAAGCCTCGGTTGTACGATCACTGCAATATATTAGAAAAATAGAGTCTCTTAAGTTTTGATAATATTATTAAATATTCCAATATTTCATTCATTCATTCATTTTCTTGTCGGCTTAGTCCCTTTATTAATCCGGGGTCGCCACAGCGAAATGAACTGCCAACTTATCCAACAAGTTTTTACGCAGCGGATGCCCTTCCAGCCGCAACCCATCTCTGGGAAACATCCACACACACATATACACTATGGACAATTTAGCCTACCCAATTCACCTGTACCACATGTCTTTGGCCTGTGGGGGAAAACGGAGCACCCGGAGGAAACCCACGCGAAGGCAGGGAGAACATGCAAACTCCACACAGAAACGGCAACTGAGCCGAGGATCGAACCAGCGACCCAGCGACCTTCTTGCTGTGAGGCGACAGCACTACCTACTGCGCCACTGCCTCGCCCCAATATTTATTTGGTTTTTAAAATTATTCACAATCTTTCTGCTCCATCGTTAAAAAAAAAAATGTAATTCCAAATCAGAGAAAACATCGCGAGTGACGCGTTCTATGGTAAGAGGGGAATATATTGTCTCTAAACGCAAGACCTCTTTTGGTCAATCCTCTTTGATTTATAAAGCCTCAAATCTATGAGACTCTCTCCCTACAGAAATAATCACATGTACAAATTATGATTGATTAAGATGTTTTCACGCCTGACTAGGAGGTGGTTTTTGTCAAATGAAATTTGTACATACTGAGTAAGATGTTTTTGAGTTGTCAGTGTTTTAGTTTGTATGCGATTATGCTTGAATGTTTTAAACAGACTTTTTAATTAATTGGATTTTATTGTTGTAATTTTACCCTGTTAGCAATCCTGCTACAACCTTGCACAATGCATCTTTCCTCTTTGAGATTAATGTAATCTTTGTGCATTGTCCCTGTTAAATAAATCAATTCATTCATTCATAGAGTAAATACTACAGTGTATTGTACATTTATTCATTCACTATTAATATAACAATTCCAGCATATGTTTATGCAGCGGATTCCCTTTCAGCTGCTCAGTACTAGGAAACATCCATACACACTCATTCACACACACACACACACACACTTGTACACTACAGCCAATTTAGTTTAATCAATTCACGTATAGCGCATGTGTTTGGACTGTGGGGGAAACCGGAGCACCGGAAGAAACCCGTGCCACACTGTATTGTACTACATACAATAGTAAAGTGTAATACAACACTATATTAATGTAGTATTGACTATTGTGAACTGATAACTGTAGTAAATAATGTAGTACACTTTAGTTTTTACTACTGCTGTGTCTTGTAGTATAATATACCACATGCAAATTGTAAGAAAATATAATAAATTTTTTCATTCCTAATTAGAGGCGTAAAGCAAGAAGGACATTGGTTTGAACCTCGGCCCAGTTGGCGTTTCTGTGTGGAGTTTGCATGTTCTCCCTGCCTTCGCGTAGGTTTCCTCTGGGTGCTTCGGTTTCCCCCACAGTCCAAAAGACATGTGGTACAGGTGAATTGGGTGTGTGTGTGTGAATGTGTGTGGATGTTTCCCAGGGATGGGTTGCGGCTGGAAGGGCATCCGCTGCAAAAAACCTTGGTGGATAAGTTGGCGGTTCATTCTGCTGTGGTGACCCCGGATTAATAAAGTAACTAAGCCGACAATAAAATTAATGAATGAATTCCTCATAAGAGTTATCCTTTATTTGGAAATATTTTGTATGCTCTGCCACATTATATGTTAACTAAAACTGTCCTTTGAGTGAGATGTGTTTTGCATACTAATGAAGCATTTTGCAGAATATCTCGGCCAAAAAAAAAAAAAAAGATGCAGCAGAAACAATAAAAATGGTGTGTGTCTCTCGCTTCTGATTTCTTGTGTAACTATTTGTGAGAACATATTGAGGCCTATGGAGGCTTCAAAGCATGTGTATTTAATTGGTTCATTTCTTCTGTGCAGAAAAGGGGAACTACAGACGGTGCAGAAAAGCTTACAGGGAGACGACCCGGCTTCTTCTTCTGCGATTATAAAATGGGTCTTTCGTCCCAAGGAAACGCATGCCGACTGCCTGATGTGTTCTCTTGGGTAGCATTGTATAACCAATAGTACAATTTATACTTAATAAATTCAGTTGTACTTAATAAATTACTAATACTTTTGACATTCATCTCCGCCTCCTGAGCTTGTATTGAACACGCATGGAATTGTAGAGCAATATTCAAGCAGAATCTACAGTATTGTGTCATTCATTCATTTTCTTTTCGGCTTAGTGTCTTTATTAATCGGGGGTTGCCACATCAGAATGAAGCTGCAACCCATCACTGGGAAACATCCTTACACACTCATTCACACACATACACTACCGTCTGCATGCCTAAATGCATTGAGTTGCTGCCAGGTGATTG
Organism: Danio rerio; assembly: GCF_052040795.2. NCBI lineage: Eukaryota > Metazoa > Chordata > Actinopteri > Cypriniformes > Danionidae > Danio > Danio rerio. The sequence continues at coordinate 57,224,190 of NC_141021.1, forward strand.
GCTGATTAGAAATTTGCATTACCGAGCAGTTGGGCAGGTGTACCTAATAAAGTGGCCAGCGAGTGTATATATTTCTTATCGGTCCACATACACATGCATTTACATTGCAGCCTTTTGCTTTTAGCAAACCACAATGTTTCAGGATTTATTGTGAGCAATCAAAATCCTGACAATCAACTCTGGTTTGAATGATTAATGATTTTACATTCAAACTGGTAAATGTGACAAAGCTACTATACTATATACAGTAAATGCAGTGCTAGCCTTCATTGAACATGCTAGTCTCTGCTTGTTTCTTTGCTGTAATCTCCTACAATAGCATGCTTCTCTGAACCCATCCTGAATCACCGATGGCAGTAACTAAGATAAATGTAGACAGAAATATGAATGATGGCTTTGAAGTCGCGACAAGCAAAAAAACGGGGTTAGAACGAGAGGTTTTGAAGTGAAATGAGGGGTCTAGAAAACACAGAGACCCTGCAGTCACTGCTCTGACTTTGATGAGAAAGTCTGTATGAAGTTTTGGACCATCCTGATGATCAGATTAAACATCCACTTGGAGACTCAAGGGGGAGGACATACAGAAAAGTCCCAATTTAGTCTTTATAGAGAAGAAAGTCTGAGGCAGATGTGTGCGTTTCTGCTTGATAACATGCAAAAAAACAGCAGGTCCATGAACAGGTTGACAGAATACTCAAAGTATTGAAAGAAAGAAAGAAAGAAAGAAAGAAAGAAAGAAAGAAAGAAAGAAAGAAAGAAAGAAAGAAAGAAAGAAAGAAAGAAAGAAAGAAAGAAAGAAAGAAAGAAAGAAAGAGAGGACAGACAGACAGACAGACAGACAAAGATGATGGATGGATGGATGGATGGATGGATGGATGGATGGATGGATGGATGGATGGATGGATGGATGGATGGATGGATGGATGGATGGATGGATGGATGGATGGATGGATGGATGGATGGATGGATGGATGGATGGATGGATGGATGGATGGATGGATGGATGGATGGATGGATGGATGGATAGATAGATAGATAGATAGATAGATAGATAGATAGATAGATAGATAGATAGATAGATAGATAGATAGATAGATAGATAGATAGATAGATAGATAGATAGATAGATAGATAGAAAGACAGACAGACAGACAGACAGACAGACAAACAGACAGACAGAAAGACAGACAGACAGACACAGACAGAGAGATGGATGGACAGATGAGTAGACAGACAGATTAACAGACAGACAATAGACAGACAAATAGACAGACAGATAAATAGATAGACAGATGGACAGAGGGATAGACAGACGGATAGATGAATAGACTGACAGACATGTAGAGAACACAGACGGACAGACAGATACAGATGGATAGAAAACAAATGAATAGAAAAGACAGACAGGCGGATAGACAGACGGACAGATAGACAGACGGATAGACAAATATATACAGATAGACAGACGGACAGAGTAGACAAACAGTGACAGACAGACACAAAAAGACAGAAATAGAAGACAGACAGATACAGATAGACAAACAGACAGAAAAGACAGACAGACAGAGAGAAGACATACAAATAGAAAGATGAACAGACGGACAGATAGATAAATAGACAGAGAAGACAGACAGACGGATAGACAGAGAAGACAAACAGACAGATAGAGAAGACAGATGTATAGATGAATAGACAGACAGACAGACAGACAGATGGATAGATAGATAGATACAGATAGACAGATGGAGAGAAGACAAACAGATAGACAGACACAAATTGACGGAAAGACGGACAGACGGATACAGACAGACTAACTGACAGATAGAAAAGACAGACAGACTAATAGAAAGACAGACAGACAAAGATAGTCAGACAAATAGAAAAGTCAGATGGACAGACAAATACAGATAGACAGACGAACAAAGAAACAAATAGACAGATGAATAGATGGACAGACAAGATAGAGGGACCGATAGATATACAGACAAACAGATGGAGAGAGAAGACAAACATATAGACAGACAGACAGACAGACAGACAGACATAAATATACAGAATGAAAAGACAGACAGACACAGACAGACAAAAAGAGAAGACAGACGGACATACAGATACAGATAGACAGATGGATAGAGAAGACAAATAGAAACAAATAGACAGACAGACAGACAGATGGAGAAAAGACAGACGAATAGACAGACAGATAGATGGACGGACAAATAGAGAAGACAGACAGATAGAAGAATAGACAGAAAAACAGACAGATAGATACAGATAGACAGACAGACAGACATAAATATACAAAAAGAAAAGACAGACAGACAGATACAGATAGACACATGGAACGAGAAGACAAACAGAAACAAATAGACAGACAGACAGATGAATAGAAAAGACAGATAGACAGAAAGATAGACAGACGGATAAAGACAACAAACAAACAGACAAATAAACAGATGAATAGATGACATATAGAGAAGACAGACAGACAGATAAATAGATAAACAGATAGGCAGACAGACTGACAGAAAGATAGACAGACAGACAGAAAAATAGATAAACAGAAGGACAGACAGATAGATAGAAAGACAGATGATAGAGAGACAGACAGATTGACAGTGTACTGATCACAGCACAGCCTCTACCTCCATTCATTCCTCCACCCACATCATGCCTCTTTTTTCACACTCCTCCATTTCTCACAGCACAGTCTACTCTGCATTTACACACAAGCCCATCCAGAATGAATAATGAATACGCACATGTTGAACAGACCAATCAGAGTCCAGCAGAACCTGTGACTGAGCTGAAAGGCTCAGTATAATCACAGGCAGAACGTGCTGCTCATGCATGTCTACAGCTTTTCCTCATACAGAGAGCTAATGTATCCTCTGCTGATTAGAAGTCTATGAAAAGGGTTTTGAGTGCGTATTTACAATCTTCATAAGCTTGTTAATGAGATAATCAGTGATTACACTGATGCTAATTGTCAAGGGCATTATACTTTAGGCTTTTAGGGCCTACAACACCTATAGGTTTGCATATTAGAGCTCTTGATGTTTTCTTCACACATGTGATGGTCATTTTTTACAACACAATGAGCAAGAGAAACACTCGGCTAATGTCTTACATGTTTTAACTCTGTGTGTTTTTTTCTTCTTCTAGGGTTTATTATCCTAATGGGAATTACCAAATTTCCAAAAATACTATAAATATTAAGCAGAGTTCCGAGCACATCCCCAAAAGAATTAAAATCCCATAAAATAAAACCCAACGATACCACAATTCATATTTAATAATGCCATGAACAGACAAAATGCTATTGCAAATACTATAATCAGTGTTTGTGAACTACAGTGAAGTGTATTATTATAGAGTGTTTACAACACTTTGTTAATGAATGCCACATTATACTGTAGAAATAACTATAATGAACTGGTTAACTGTAATAAATACTGTACTTATTTTTTACTGTTAGTGAGTATACTACATTGTCAGGGATGTAAACAATAACAATGGCCCTAATTTGTTTTAAAATTTCAGTTCCATAGTTTCCTAGATTCCAAAAAGGTCCACAAATTGATAAATAATGTTATGGCAGCTGTTTTAATGTTGAGTTCTGATTAAATTCCCTCTTTTTCCAGTTATGAAATGATTTGACAACACACAGAAAATGTTTATGGGCCAATGGCATCACCACATTATTGTAGTTGTTGAGTTACCATAGCAACTAATGGAATCACCACAACATATTCATCAAAGTACTTTACTCTAGTGTGGTTCAAAAAACACTATATTATTTGCTGTTACTTACTTTTTTAAAAAAGGGATTTCTTGTTGTATAATCCAAAAAGGTGTAAATTGGAAGTTCTTATGGAGCCAAATTCATACATCTACAACACAATTCACATTTACATAATCGATTTTTGTAAGTTCAAAACATGATAAAAAAAATACAAAAATCTAATTTGTAAATTTTAAATACGGTTCAAAAATGCACAAAATCTAATTCATAAATTCAAAATATAGTTAAAAAAAAAAATTTGTAACTTCAAAAAACAATTCAAAAATACATAAATCCAATTCGTAAATTCAAAACAAAATTCAAAAATACACAAATCGATTCAAAAATGTGCAAATCCAAATTCGTAAAATTCAAAACATGATTCGAAAATACACAAATCGATTCAAAAATTTGCAAATCCAAATTCGTAAAATTCAAAACATGATTCGAAAATACACAAATCGATTCAAAAATACGCAAATCCAAATTCGTGAACTCAAAACACGATTCAAAAACACAAAAAATCCAATTCATAAATTTAAGACACGATCCAAAAATACACAAATCGGTTTAAAAATACCCAAATCCAAATTTGTGAATTCAAAACACGATTCAAAAATACACAAATGCAATTCATAAATTCAAAACACGATTCAAAAATACCCAAATCCAAATTCGTAAATTCAAAACACGATTCAAAAATACACAAATCCAAATTCATAAATTTGAAACACGAGTCAAAAATACACAAATGCAGTTCGAAAATTTAAAACGCGATTCTAAAATAGGCAAATACATTAAAAATTAGGCAAATCCAAATTCTTCATTTAAAACTTGATTAAAAAATGCACAAATCCAATTCGTACATTCGAAACACCATTCAAAACTATACAAATCGATTAAAAAATACACAAATCCAATTCATTTGGCGAAAATATTTATGATTTTTAAAAATTTGACTTTGTAAGCATGAATTGCGCTCTGCTTGTGTGAATTTTATTTTGTAACTATTATTTTTGAGGCTGATCGGGCTCCATAGTTTTCACTTAAATGGACACACAATAGTGTACAGTCGTGTGTTTGTAAATAACAAAGAGATACAGGAAATACAGGATGATCATTTGCCTCCTCATCTCGATGACCTGAAAGTGCAGCCTTCAAAGTATTTCAGTCTTTGTGCTTCTGCTCATGAAGATATGATGAGTTTTCAGGGTTTCAAGAATGAATGAACTACTCTATCTTCTCCAGATCTCATTTCATCTCAAGGGGAATTAAAAGAGATGAAGAGGGGGGAAAAGGACAAAGAGCTATAGATGTGCATTTTCATCCTCGTATGACTATGTGCTACTATCATGCAGAGTCAAAAATTAAATTCATATTTAATATACATGACCAGCTGCCATTTTTGTCGACAGTCATGCTTTTAATAAAATAAAATCAATGTGGAACATGCATAGAGAAAAACCCACAAGCAGAAAATAATACTGTGTTTTTGAACGATGCTATAGTAAAGTACTTTAAATTGATCTGTTGTGGGGATTGTATGTTAACACAACAACTACTGTATAGTGATATAAACAAATTGCCCAATACTGTTTTCTCCAACTATTGTATTTAACAGTGGCAGGGAGAGCTTAACACCACAGTATACTACAGTATTTAGTACAGTTTTTCACTTTACTCAATTATACTGTTAACAAAGAGTTGTAAATACTATGTTACTACAGTATGGTTAAAAAAATATAGTATTTTAACATTTGGGAAGCTGAAAGGTAAAGATGTAAATATTAAACAACACATTATGCATCGGATCAATCATAAGCCTCATTCGACTTCCTTGACAGCCAGAGAACAAAGCCTGGATGTAAATAACTATAGCTAACATTGCCTCTTGTTTCTTTTCTATAAGGGAGATATAGACTATCTTTCAATAAAGTAGTGATGAGCTTTTCTCTTCGATTGCTGATTGCTTTGTCACGTGAATTTATGTATTTATTTTGTTGTTCCAAACACTTCACGCTCGCGACTCCTGCTGATCAAAACTGCCTAGGTGTTTTCTTTAGCTGGGCTGGAAAGAACTTTCAAGAAGCTTTCCCTGCATTTCCCAGACAAAGTAACTGAATTTTATATGAAAATATCCCTTAAGGAAAGAAGCTGGTGCCCTTTCTAAAATGTCAAGTAACCTTGAACATTGTAAATTAAAGCAAAGCAAATTAAAACAAGTTTACTGGCAAATGGCAATTTTAAATTGAGGATTTACTGAATGATGGAAACATATTACACCTGCGCCACCTGCTGGTCAAAATCTGTAAATGCAATGAGAAGTCAGATTAATGCTGTAAGGCTGGGGTCAAATTCAAAGTTCATTCATTCATTTTCCTTTGGCTTAGTCTCTATTTTAGAGGTCGCCACAACAGAATGAACCGCCAACTATTTTTTAAGCAGCAAATACCCTTGCAGCTGCAACTCAGTATTGGGAAACGCCCATAAACACTCATTTACACACACACACATACACTAAGGCCAAGTTAATTTTTTCAATCCACCTATGGCACATGTGTTTGGATTGTGGCCCACGGAGGAAACTCCACACAGAAAAGCCAACTGGCACATCCAGGACTCGAACCAGCAACCCTGTTGCTGTAAGGCAACAGTGTTAACCACTGAGCCACCGTGGTGCCCTTATTGCAAAATTTCAAATCTGAATTTTTATCGAAAATATAAGAAATAAATATTTATAACATGACTTGGTTTTTAACAAACAAGCACATACGTACATAAATCAAGCATTTTAAAAAAGCAAGTAGTGCCCTTTGCATTTAAAAATACTATAATAATCCAAAAATGTAAAAAAAAAAAAAAAAAAGTTAGTTAAAAGTGTCATGGTGCAAAATATGAAATAAAGCACAACCAAAGCCAGGTAAGTCAGAAAAACATGCTGCTAAATCCACAGCAGTCTAATGTGAGAAATGGTACTGTCTGGCGTTTGATATATTCACACTTCAACTCCAACTATTTCATAACACATTTCAAACAGGACACTTTTTAACTGGATTAGTGCAAAATCGCATTTCTCTCCAATCCCCTTTGAAGACTTAATGTTTATTATCAAATTTTCATGTCTGGAAAACATCCATTGCTCGCCTATTCCAATTTCAAACGCTCACTGTGTATTTTTTTCTGTCTATGGGTGAGGAATGTTGTCCGATAACGGCAAATACACTGACTAGGCGTCACAGCAACAGCGTCACACAAATCCACCTTGCGTTACTTAAAAAAAATATCGCCTTCCGTTACATTTCAGACCGTCGCCTAAAATACATTAAAAATCTAACAAGATTACAAGTTTAGAATGCGTTTACCAAAGTAGTAAATACACACTTTTAATCCCTTACACAAAAATAGAGCTCTTGAAATATGAAATGGAGGTTATGAGTTCTCTCAGGTTCTGGATATTCTTAGCAAGGTGTTGTAAATACTAATATTCAGTACATTATTATAATAATGCAGGGCTCAACAATAAGAACTGCCCGCTGGCCCGGGGCCAGATTGCAAGACGCTTGGGACAGTATACAGAATGGTTATTGGTCAGATCGGGGCCAGTGCTGCCTTGTCACTAAACTTTCATTTGGCTGCGACTGTTTGTCAATTGCGTGCTTTCATGCCCAGACATTTGTTTCGGAACCGGTCTCGTTTGTCCAGTAAGCGTGGTAGAGGTGGTCTGGGCTCGTTTAAGCGTATCAATAGTAGTGAAACAAAACGATCCAATGAACCAGGCTATATCACAGTGTATTATGGTTGTGTGATGGCCATATATATGGCTATAAGAAGATAGAATGATGAGTAGGGCAGGATGTCATTTCTACTGGCAAATGTGCATTTCATGTCTAATATGAAATTGAAAGCATGCTTAAATATTTACGAGTGCTGTTTATCCGTTGACCAAAAAAAAAGTTATGAAATTTTTAGATATTTTTTTATCTTATATTTTGTTTTAGGCCAATTTTTTTGTTCATTCGTTTTGTTCATTTCGACACCTCGAAAGAAAGATCAAGATTCAAGATCTGAATGCAATCCCGGTGTTGTGTGGAGAAATGCACCCCTGCACAGACCCCCCTTATAGACTTTCTTTAGCAATCTCAGTCTACATAAAAAAAGCCCTCAAAGGTCATAATTGATTAAAGCGTAGGCTAATATGAATATTATGCTGATGGATCAAGCAAGAGCAACAAGTAAAATGCATTTTAAATCTAGGTTTACAAATAAATGAAAAATAAAAATATAGACAGTATTATAGACTGATGTAATGAGCCGGTTTCTAAAATTGAGCATTTTGGTGGTTTTAAACAAACAAAAAAAATAAAACATAAAACTGTTGTAGTTTTCAACTAAACCATTCACTTTAATGAATCTAATCGATTTTATACTTAAATTAAATCATTTTTAAATTGTCAGTTGTATTTAAAGAAAAGTTATGCTGAATAAATAAATAGCTAACTATTTTTTTTTTTTTTTGGTGGGGCCAGAGAAAATTTTGACAGGGCAAGTAAAAATCTTAACAAAAGTAAAAAAATAAATAAATAAATAAATAAATAAAATTATATATATATATATATATATATATATATATATATATATATATATATATATATATATATATATATATATATATATATATATATATTTAGCGTTGTACCCTGTTATGGTTCAAAAACACTTTTTTGAATGTTCTTAATAGTCTCTCTTATAAGTCAACCTGGAGAAATAGTCCAACACAAGTAGTCAAATTGTAATGCAAGTAGTCTTAAAATTGTTTTATTTAAAATACAAATTTAGTTCAGCTTATTTAGCCGTTTTTACTTGTTTGATTGTTTAAACAGCAAACGTCATTGTGTCACGCATCACTTTCATTTTCAAGATTCCTTATCATCAGCAGATCTACTGCGCCATCTAGCGGCTTTAGTGTCAGTTTATGACGTAAAGATCACTCCTGTGCTGCAATCACGTGACCTTGTCAGTTTGGTACGCACTCGGAACCTCTGAATCGAAACAAAAGAATCGTTTACGTTCAAGATCGGATCTCCAGGCGTTTTGAAAGCGTCAAGTCATAACAAAACAAATGCTCTTACTGTAGAACTGGCATTAAAGAATAGCGTGCACTATAACTGACTGACGACTGATAATGGAAGAGCCTGAAAACAGCCAGACAACACAGGCGCCAGATGTGGAGACGCAGCCGTCAGCTAGACACGAGCACAATAACGCAGGCCAGTGTATGTTGTTTTTGTCCATTACAAGGAAACATGTCATTAATGGATGAGTTAATTGAGTTATTTGTTGGTCGTAAAAAAAGCAACGAGTCAAATGATTTGTCTATGAAACCTATAACGGAGGGTCACGCTACTCCAGATGTGTCTGAAGCTGACAGATGCTCGTTAATCATCAATAATCAGCATTGACTGCTTTTCAAAAACAATTTTAGATGGTGGAAATGTCATCATATAATAGAAATAGAGCCAGATTTTATATATAGCCTGCTAGTAAACTCAACAAATTTGCATTAAAAACTTTATATGTTTATTAAATAGTACATTAAACATACATTAAATGTGTAATTTGTGTGTATTAACGGAATAATAATGCTTCGACCATTTAATGATGATGCAAGTCAGCTGATCTTCATCACAAAATAAAGTTTTATGGTTGATCTGTCTCCGCTGCTGTCTGTTTACTAAACAGAAACTGAGAACAGATAATTGTGGATGATGCAGGTCACTGACGATTAATGAAACAAACTATTTACAATCCAGTTTACACCTTATTTACTTGCTAGATTTTTGAACCATCTAAAAATAAGGCCTTATTATGTATACTAGTAACTAATATAAAATAGTATTAATACAATAACCTTGTATAAATTCTGCCAAGTTTAATATCAAGAAGACATTGAAAGGTAAAATCGTTTGTATGTCAAACACTTGTCGCATTCTGCCAGTGAACTGACTCTTTACAAGGCCTGCCCCCTTTTCCTATGTCCAAGTAGTTTTCACTACCAGCCGTCAATCCCTATATTAATTAAACAATGAATAATAATTTCTGGAAGAGTTCAGTCAGAGGCAGGCACAATTTTCTGTTCAATTCAGAATTTAAAAGTGACTTAAGTTGGAGTAATTAAAATAAAGATTGAAGTTGAAGACAAAATTAATTAATTATTATATTATTATATATTAACAGAGCAATACAGTATTTTCCATTATGTTTTTCTTTCGGATAAACATTTCTTTTAGTTTGGCTAGAACATGTGTAGTGTTGTCATTTATATTTACAGATAACTGAAAAAAAAACATAATATACTAATTTATTTTTGCTAAAAACAGAATTTAAGACATTTAAGTCTCCTTAAGTTTCCTCCAGGTTCTCCGGTTTCCCCCAGTCCAAACACATGTGCTATAGGGGAATTGGGTTGGCTAAATTGTCTGTAGTGTATGAGTGTGAATGAGTGTGTATTCCCAGAGATGTGTTGCAGCTGGAAGGGCATCCGCTGCATAAATCAAATACTGGAAAAATTGGCGGTTCATTCCGCTGTGGCGACCCCAGATTAATAAAGGGACTGAGCCAAAAAGAAAACGAATGAATGATTTACAGATTGTTATGCCATTTTATAAGTGATGTAACAGAGTTGACCAGAACGCGTTCGAACAATCAACAAACCTTCCACAATAATCTATTGAGAATGTTAGGGGAACATACTTAGAACATTTTCATAATGTGGACGGATCTTACAATGTTCATATAACAACATGAGACTGAAACATTATGTAGAGAATTGAAAAAAAACATTATTAAATCCCAAATTAATGTTGATACATCATCTAAAAAAATGAATGAACATTTTGAACTTTGTAAAAACATTCAGAAAATAATATTATATAGATTAGGCATGGGCCGGTATAAGACTCTCACAGTATGATAACCATGGATATAAATGTCCTGGTACCACAGTGTTGAGATCATTGCTCTTAAATATATTCTTTCTAAATGTCTGGGAAAAAAAACAAAAACCCTTTCCCCCTTTGAACGCCATATATTCATTTTGTGAAAGATTTAAAATATTTTGGAACAGTAAACATGTCAGGCTAAATAATTCACATCAATCAGAGCCTTCTGCAGTCTTCATTAGTTTAGAAAACACTGATTTCTTCACAACCTCAAACAGCATCCTTGGATAGCTTTTCTGCTGGAGATACTGTTGTCCTAAAAAACTAAAAAAAAAAAAAAAAAGTAAAATGACTTTTCCAAACCGCGGTATACCATGAAAACAGTTATCATCCCATGCCTAATATAGATTCATGTCAGGTGTAAACCATTGCTGTGAGTTTTTTATCATCAGCAAAGCCAGAAATTAATCCTCTCTGAGTGAAGTTTTATTAAATAATTTTGAGTGGAGCATAAGCAAATCATTGAGAAGGCTAAAGCTGCGGTCACACTGGACTTTTCTTCCTATAGACTTCCATTCATACGCACGCAAATGCGTCAGAACGGAAACGCAAGTTTGTGTGTCAAGTTGCAAAGTTCAAGCTTGGTGAACTCTGACCTGCGAAATCGTATCACTTGACTGCCTGAGACCAATCGAGTATAAAAACATGACCTCACTGGACAGAAATGTAAAACATGGTCCAATCGCTTGCGTTTTAAAACGTCTAATCATCTCGTTTAATCATGCCAATTTTCGCAGCGTCATACAACGGAATTTCACACGCACAAACTCTAGTGTGACCGCAGCATAATTCATCATTGAAGATCGTAGAATTATCCAATCAGCACTGGAACTTATATAAATTACCAGGTATGTCAAAATATTATCTTGTTATTTCTCTTGAACTTCAGCAACCCTCCAACACCCCATACTTTAAATTAATTTACTTAAGGGGGGGCATTGAGACTGGGCTACACATTTCACTCAAACCCCTCTAACTCTCTCTTCTGACAAGGGGAATAACACAAGTTACCGTATGTTCACACCGAAAGCGGCGAGAGCGTCAAAGTAGCCGGAAGTCATTCATTTTCAATAAGAGCCGGCGGCGAGGAGCAGCGCGTCTTCTCCAGCGTGGGCGTCGAGGAGAGTTGAAATCAAGGCTGTTTCTCAATTCCAAGAACGCAGAGAACGGACTTGTGGAGACCAGTCTTGCCGGGTGTCCTCGGAAGAACGAACACTGGAGGCCGCGAGGACAGAGAACGCGTCCTTTGAGAATTGAAATGCTGCGTTCTTCCTGATGGTCACATGACCTTGACGTGTTTTAAATGGTAAATTAATTAAACATTACAGCCTTCATACAACGATTTATTGTTTTTCCCCTTTTCAAAATATATACTATGCATAAAAACATTATAAATATATATTGCAATATAAATAAAACAGATTTGAATACGAATTTCAGCAAACAAACACCCTTAATGTGTTTATTCCTTTATTAAGATGTCCATGGTAATGTTTATATTCACCGTTTCATTTAAGGAAACTCCTGAGGTAAATAAGTTAAATCTCTGAACTTTAATAATAAATGTAAATAAAATGCAGCGCTTCCCACCTCCAGTCGCAATGACTTCTGGGACTTCCAGAGTGAGTTCGGTGCTCAAGTCTGCATCGTTGCGTCCTCGATATCAAGATCACATCCGGGAAGTTTCACGCGTCCTCCGTACTTGCGGTCTGGAGTATTGGAACTAAACTTAGGCAGCTTTTGATGACGTTGCATGAGAACACGAGGACGCAAGACCGCTGAAGAACGCATATTGAGAAACAGCACAAATCAACTTTATGGTAATGAGCTATGACGCGGTTCGGCGGCAAACAATCAGAATGAAGACGTTCACCGCTTGATAGCAGTTCAGAGAACACAGATCTGTGAACTTTGGTTCCGACCACAGTTGTTCCCAAGGGCTTGATGATTGCGCTCACCGGATTTCCAATTATTTACAATGTTTTCTTACAGGAACATGCATTAAATAAGTTACTGGTGAGTTACTGATGTTCATTAATGTTATATAAATTTATCTTAAAAAAGCGGGACTCTCACGCAACGTGACAGTACAAAACAGTACTGCTACTTCAGGATATTTCAGACATATGGACACATATTTGATAAACAGAGCAAAGCCACACCACACGCAACTTGATCTTCCATTGTTAAATGAATTCGATAAGAAGTGCGCAACATTTTCACGCTAGAAACATGTTTTATGCAGGAATGTAACTTATATGCTGCAACGGCTCCTTTAAATACGAGATCAATGTAGCGAGTTTTGACGCTCCCGCTGCCGGAGCTGAAGGCAGATAGCGTTGTCGCCAGGGCGGCCAGAGCGACCTTGGACGCTCTCGTCGCTTTCGGTACTTTTGAAGCGAATGTAAATTTATAGTAAGAATCTTGAGTTGATTTTTGACTGATCTTTTCATGTTGATTTCAGATCAGAAGGAATTGACAGAAGATTCCGCCACATGTCGTCAAAGTGGGAAGCATACCTTTGAGGCAGGAAGCATCGAAAAGACAATGAGAATTCCCACCGAAGAGAAGCCATTCATCTGCCCCGAGTGTGGGAAGTGTTTTTCCGCCAAACAAAAGCTGGAGACCCATATTAGAATCCACACCGGAGAAAAGCCCTTCAGCTGCCCTCAATGCGGAAAAGGTTTCACGCAGCAGGGTCAGATTAAAACACACATGCGAATTCACACTGGAGAGAAACCCTTCACATGCCCTCAATGCGACAAGAGCGTTACGTCAAAACAAAGCCTCAAAAGTCACATGAGAATTCACACAGGAGAGAAACCATTCACCTGTCCTGAGTGCGGCATGATCTTCTCCCAACTAGGATATCTTAAACGTCACGTAAGAACTCACACCGGCTTGAAACCTTTCAGCTGCACCCAATGTGGAAAACGCTATAAAGTGAAGCAAAGCCTTGAGAGCCACATGAGAGTTCACACCGGAGAGAAGCCTTTTGCGTGTCCTCAGTGCGGAAAGGGTTTCACGGCAAAACAGTGTCTTAAAAGTCACATGAGCGTTCACATCGAAGAGAAGCCTTTTAACTGCTCGCTGTGTGAAATGAGCTTCACCCACCAGCAAAGTCTGAAGCGCCACATGTTGATTCACGTCGGAGAAAAGCCCTACGTTTGCCGTCAGTGCGGAAAGAGTTTCTCGGTGAAACAAAGCCTTGAGAGTCACATCAGGATCCACACCGGAGAGAAACCGTTTGCGTGCGCCGAGTGTGGAAAAAGTTTCGCCGTCAAACAAAACCTTGAGAGTCACATGAGAGTTCACACCGGAGTGAAGCCTTTTTCCTGTCCTCAGTGTGGAAAGAGATTCACGGTGAAGCAAAGCCTCGAGAGTCACATGACTATTCACACCGGAGAACGGCCTTTTACGTGTTCAATGTGTGACAAGACTTTCACGGTGAAACATAAGCTTGAATACCACATGAGAAATCACACCGGAGAGAAGCCTTACATCTGCCCTCAGTGTGGAAACAGTTACGCCTTGAGGAACCACCTCGAAAGACATGTACGAATTCACACCGGAGAAAAACCGTTCTCCTGTTCTAAGTGCGCAAAGAGATTCACCATGAAGCAAAGCCTTAAAAGTCACATGAGAGTTCACAACAGAACTAAACCGTACATCTGCTCTCAATGCGGAAAGAGGTTCACGGTGAAGCAAAGCCTTGAGAGTCACATGAGCCTTCACACCGGAGAGAAACCTTTCACCTGCACTGAATGTGGAAAGAGTTATACGTTAAGACAAAGCTTAGAGACGCACATGAGGGTTCACACTGGTGACAAGTGTTTCAGCTGCTCTGATTGTGGACGGAGTTTCACAGTGAAGCAAAACCTTCATGTCCACATGCGAGTTCACACCGGAGAGAGGCCTTATACTTGCGCGCAGTGCGGAAAGAGATTCACGCAACACGGACAACTGAACCGTCACATGAGAATTCACACTGAGCAGAAGACGACTAGGGACCGTTCTGAAGAAAATCTAAATGATGAGACTGCAGACAATTCATCAGACATACAACATCAGTCAGAGGAAAAAGATGTAGTCACTGTGTTAATATAATTTAAAGGCCATAAATGATATATTGTTGACGACAAAATTATTAGCGAAATTTTTTCAAGTGCTGTTTACGCTTTAACACATTTTTAAACATAATAGTTTAATAGCTAATTTCTAAGGGTGTGATGAGACGCTTACTCCACGAGATAAGACACGAGATTGGGTTCACGAGAACGACACGACAAGATTTTTACTCTATTTTTAGGAAATTGTCTTTTATTCAACTGAAAAAAAACAAACTATAAAACTGTTTAGGTTTTTTTTTTTTTATTCGACTTGTAATAAATGTTATTTTACTTCTATTTTAATGAATTTTATGGAGAAAAAGGCAAGCGAACACTGTAAAAAAGTTGCTAATAGCCTATGGTAATGGAAAATAACTTATTATTAATTTTGAATATTATCAAAATATTTGCTAATATATAAACAGAAAATATATTTTAATTTACTGAAGACAAAATCACAAACTGCAAAACAATTTAGGCCCTTTTTTAAAATAATTTAAAATTCAAAATTATATATATATATATATATATATATATATATATATATATATATATATATATATATATATATATATATATATATATTATAATTTTGAATATTCACTATTTTAATGAATTCTATGCTGTAAAGGACATGCAAACACTAAATTTAAATATAAACTCTACCAACTGGCTTCTCACCCAAGCAACCAAATGACACGTGTAACTCCAAGGCCAGCCTGGGTTCCCAGGTTTGTGCAAAGCACTTGATTTGCAGTTTAAATCCAATCCTGCCTCCAATTTGTAATGCTAATGTCACCCTCATGCTCCTTCATAATGTCAAAACTCAAGACAATTTCACCTGGACGAGAAATCTTGTCGCAATTAAATCTCGCAGATCTTGTCATATGAGATCTTGTCTCACCTCTACTAATTTCTGTTCAAGAGTTCACACTTAGATATTGCTTGACAACTGTAAGCAGGTTTGGCATGCTGTCCCGGGAGAGAACCCTGAGCTCGGAGATAGTTGAGCCCAGGGCTCCCGCCAGGTCCATAGAGCATGTGAGGGGAGTACGAGATCAGGTGGTTCTCGAGAGCTCCCCTTTTTTGTAAAGGAGAAAAGGAGGAGAAAGGGAGAGAAAGGGGGGTTTCTTCGGAAAACGAAGATAAGGGAGTAATATCTAGCTAGGCTACTTATAGTGAGTTAGGGTAGATCTGATTGGCTAACTAATGAGTGTAGATAGGTGGCCAGCTGCAGTCAATTATATCACGTGCTCCTCTCGAAATTAGTCTAATGTAGTCTAATGTTTCAACTATCTGACCCACATGGTCTTCGTTTTACCCATAACCATACCATAAATAAATAAAGATAGGTTACACACAAATTACCACCTGTCAATCTCTTTTTCCGCAGGACTCTGGCATGAATAGGCAGAGTGATCTGTGTTAATATAATGACGTTGACAAACTTGGTTAGTAAAAAAGGTGCACAACCAAAAGGAATCAACCAACAGTATCTGAGGTTTTAGATAAAAATTGCTAAGTACAAGCGTGAAAGCGAAAGACTGAGCAGTGTACTACTGACGCTGTGACACGTTACCTGATGGATTCAAAAGATCGAAGAATCGTTAGATATAATAATAAATTAAAAACTGATTTTATTTCAGTCAAACTAAAAGAAATAAAGAGTTTCTCCAGGAACAAAAAAAATATATAAATAATATAAATAATCTCACAAACGGTCTTGCTTTGTTAAATAGCACTTGGGAAATATAATTAAAACTTCAGAGAAGTGTGCATAATTTTGCTTTTAATTGTATGAAATAGGACAGTTTGGCCAGGATGCTACTTTACAATCAGTTTTTTCATTATTATTTAAATGTACATCTTCAGCCAATCCATGCTGTAAATAAAACATTTTAACACAATTAGTGATTCAGTGGTCACTGACCAGACTTTTAGCTGTTAAAGTGTCATTGTTGCCTGTTTATATATTTAGACATATATATTGTACATATTTTGGGTACTTCTATGTAATTTATATATAGATTTATGGCATAATTACTGTCAGAATTGTAATGACTGAAATAATATTATCATCTTCACATTCTTGCACTAAGAAGACTTCAGAATTAGACACTGTGAAGCAGAACAATCCCATTACTCTATCTTCATGTTTCTGTTTTGATGACTTAGGAGCTTTGACCAATACAAGGTTATTCAATAAACTTTGCTAATTTCTTAGCACTTAATGGCCTACATCAATCTTGTTGATGTTGAATTATTCATTCATTCATTCATTTTCTTTTCGGCTTAGTCCCTTTATTAATCTGGGGTCGCCACAGGGGAATGAACCGCCAACTTATCCAGCGTGTTTTAAGCAGTGGATGCCCTTCCAACCCATCTCTGGGAAACATCCACACACACTCATTCACACACACACACACACTACAGACAATTTACCTCTACCGCATGTCTTTGGGCTGTGGGGGAAACCGGAGCACCTGGAGGAAACCCACACGAACTCAGATAGAACATGCAAACTCCACACAGAAACGCCGAGGCTCGAACTAGCGACCTTTTTGCTGTGAGGCGACAGTACTACCTACTGCACCGCCCTGAATTATTTTAATGTATATTTGAATTTTTACATTTCTCAAGAAAGATCTTATTTGAAAGATAAGAGAAGCTGGCAGAAGGCAATCTGGATTTTTTGGCACTGGATCGCCCAACTTTAACATATATTCAACAGAAATACTACTTGAACTAGAAAAATATGTATACTGATGAGCAATTTCAGCGTTATGGATGCGACATTTGCAGTAAAAAAAATCAAAACATAAATTTACACAAAGTTTATATTAACTTTATATTGAACCATCTGTTTATATTTTCCAAAATTACTAACCACAGAGTTATAAGATTAGAAAAATGTGCTTTGTACTTTAAATAAGGAAAATAAACATGCATAATGGATGTGACCAAAAAAAGTATGCGAGTTTGCAGTATACAACATGCTTTGTAGAAACTCTGTGAATTAAACGGCACCCCCCCCCCCCCCCCAATAAAATATGCTAATCAACATGATGAGTTGGCTCTCTACAGAAAAAAACATGATTAATTTTATTTTATTTTATATTTTTGCATTTAAGAGGAATAAGGTTCGCTATGGATGTAACACCTCTGTGTTAAGGATGTGACCAATGTGAAATTGCCACTTGTATGACTTTGGTAAATCAAATAAAACTGTTTAGAAACACTGACAGGGACATTTTTGAGTATGTCTAAAATACTGAAAAATAATTGCTTACACAAAAGAAACATAGAAACAGTTTCTGTATTTTGTTGAAAAAATTCTTGGCAAGGTTGACATTAACATGGAATTGCTCTGATTTTCAATTTCCCGAAAGTTTTCTTTCTATATACATTTTGGTCAGACTGTAACTGAAGGCTAATACGCTAATTAATCAATAAAATAATATGAGGAGTTTTTCATCCTTATCAAACAAAACATTGCTGAACTTAAGTGAAATTTAACGTCTGAATGGTGAAACAGCAGCTGTACTTACCTCTAAATCCTTCATAGAATGGGGGTCGACCGTTACAGATTGAATTTCGTCGTACATCCTGGTTCGTTAGCTGTGCCTCCTTCAGTTTTCTGTCAATTAACGTACTTTACTTTGATCTACAAATCACACACTGGTTCATTCATATGTTCAAAAATGTACCCATATAATAATATAAGAATCTTGTTCAGCAAATCTACGGCCGCTATGCGGTAAATCATCACATTCACAAACATTCTGAACTAGCACGACAAGAGGACGCTTCGTTGCTGAATCACGTGACCTCGCCACTTCAACGCGCTTCTTTCCGCTAACTAACACACTGAAGCTTATTTAAACAGTGTGATGAACGCCAAATTAATCACTGTTTTAATTAATTCTGTATGTAGAATATGTTTTCAATATTGTGAACGAAGTCTGTCTGATGGAGACTGCTGAACAAAGCTGCACTGAACATTTCCTGGTGAAGATGGAGCAGATTGAAAACAATTAGGCAACACAGACACCAGATGTGGAGACGAAAACATGCCAGCCGTCAGCTGGACAAGAACAGACGAGGAAAAGACCCTGTAAGATGCTCATTTATCATGAAGTTAAGTACGGTCTTCATTCTTTTTATCGTAATGAAACGCCACAGGCAGCAAATTATTTTTGACTAGGGGAGATGAATGATTAATCCAGATGTCAAATATAGTTGGAAATTTGGTAGGAAAAAATTACCATGGCATGATTTCATGTACAAGGAAAAAACAACGATAAAAGGACAAAATCGGGAGAATTAGCTTTGTGACAAACCATAAAGCATCTATCATTAAATAACTTGGAATAAGAACTGCCTTAAAATATATTGTTTTAATGATGCCCACAGAATTTATATAAAACTGGGATCCTGGAGCGTCATTAAAAATAAAGTTTTAATTAAATAACATTTAACGAAAAAACGTCATTATAATAATTATTATTTAAATGTTTGTAGAAATCTCAGCACAAAAGCGTATTTCTTAAAAAAAAGTCATCAAAATATTGTTATATATGAATTGTTTAAACTTATTTTAAAAATGTACCAACAACTTTCTTTAGGCTGAGACTAGCATGTTAGCATAGCTTGGCAGTTTACAAGATCATATAAAAAAAGTTGCATTTGTGAATGGTGAAATGGTAGTTGTAGTTGTAAATAAATAGACCCCTGCAACATAAAACACACCAAAATATTTCATTAATATTAAAACTGAAATCCTCATTAGCATTTGTATGAAGCAACAGAGTTTGATTCATTGTGTGAATAGTCTTGCTTATTGAATTAATTCTTATCTATAAGGTTCGCCTGTGTCTTGTTTAATTTGTTTGCTCTGTAGATAAACAGCCCGCATTTTTTGTCAGTTCATGTTGCTTATCAAGTGATTTTTCTCTCATGAATACTTTTGTGTTTATTAAAGGGTGATTGTTGGACTCTCATCCTTCAGTTTATTCATTAGGGTGCACATACAGTATGTTACTTTGGCTTTTTCTTGTCTTTATGTCTTTTATCTTTGATATTTTAGGTCTGACTAAACATTCTGTCACTTCTCATCAAAGCTACACAGGCGATACTGAACAGACTTTCACTTTCATATTCAAGCAAAGCCTCGAGAGACACTCACAAGGTCACACTGTAGAGAAGTCTTTTACATGTTCTGAATGTGGGAAGAGCTTCGCCGAGAGACACAATCTTAAAATTCACTTGAGCATTCACACCGGAGAGAAGCCTTTCGCATGCCCCCAGTGTGGAAAGAGCTTTAGGGTTACCAACTATTCCAGCATATGTTTTACGCAGCAGATGCCCTTCCAGCGGCAACCCAGTACTGGGAAACACCCATACACTATGCATTCAAACACACTCTCATTCATTACGGCCAATTTAGTTTACCTAATTCTCCTATAGTGTATGTTTTTTGGGCTATGGGGGAAACCGGAGCACCCAGGAAACCCACGCCAACACGAGGAGAACATGCAAACTCCACACAGAAACACCAATTGGCCCATCAGGGACTCGAACCAGCAACTTTTTTGCTGTGAGGCGACAGAGCCACCAACTTTAACAGAATTGGCCCTGGTGAATTAAGGCTGCGTTCGAAATCGCATGTTGAAAACAGTATACCAGCCAAGTAGCATGTCTGAATTCATTGTATTAGAAAACCAGTGTGCAAAAAGTATCCAGATGACCAACTACTTCCGGCGAGATTCTGAAGTGTGCATTTAATGGACTCTAGACTATCCCATGAAGTAAAAGAATTTGCTGTTGTGGTACAATGTTTTTTAATTTCATAAATATTTTTCACAATAAATATAAATCATTTATCAATGTGCCTATGTAGACAATACTTTTAATCCGATATTACAACACAAAAAACTCAGCACACAGTATCCAGTTACATTTACAGTCCATACATAAAGCCAATAGTAGTTATTGTGCGAGACTGCTACTAAAAAGCTTCTTTAGGGAAGAACATTTACTGAAAATCTGTCATTTTTGCATATAAATTGCACTGTAATATTCAAGTCATTTGGATTTTATGACAGACTTTAGTGAAAAGTCATTCAGTGTATTAATTTCTGATGTTTTAATGAAATAAAATGTATTAATATAAAATCATTGTATTAAAAAAAGCCAATTTACTGGCAAAAAATCGATTTTGTCTTCTGAATCTGATATATATCTGAAATAATATTAAAGCCAGTAACAGAAGACAGATTTTTCTTTTTTAAATAGGCTGCCATCTCATAATAATAGGCCACTCTTTATTTATAATATATCTAGAAATATTAATAAGTGACAAATGGAAAAAGACTTTAAACTACTATAATTAATCTTTTATAAATCCAAAGTTCTGTCCAAACTCTGTTGGGTGTTTTAGTTTTTATGTCTTGAACACACTTGTTTGTAGAGCAAGCATTTTGACTGTTTTTTGTTATTCCTAGTAATTTCCCCCATAGGCGACTGAATTGAACGCTCTAAAACAGTCACAAAAACGAGCAAATAAGAATAAGGTCAATATAATCACTGCCAAAATGCACACATACTGCAGCCCACTGAAAAAGGTGTTTCAGTATCCTGACAGCACTGTGACGGTGGGGTATCTTGTGCGGTGCGTCATGCACTTCTCTCGGTCAATAAGGAGGGAGTTTGTTTTGCAGGCGATGTCTTTCTCCAGGTTCAATCTGCTCTCCTCCAGGTCAGACAGAGACTTTTGTGCTTCATAAAGCTGCTGCTGCAGGGCCGACACGGTATTGCTGAGCTTGGACGCTTCACCTAACAGACTACACACAACAGGTGAGTTTACATATGTGTGTGTGTGCTTGTTTATGTGGTTTATGAGAACACAAATTTGGTTAATGACAAGGGTATGACAATGTTGAGGTGGTTTATACGGATATTGTTTCCTCATAATTTAAAACCTTACATTTTAAAATCATATGTTTTTTTTTTTTTTCTTCATTTCGTTTGAAGGTTGGGGAGGGTAAAGACTATATAAATGTATTTTTTTACAGTATAAATACATAATGGCTATCTAGAGTCCTCGTAAATCACAAAAAATAGCATGTGTTTGTGTTTGTGTTTGTACCTGAGCTGCGGCTGGTCTCGACACTGCTCCATGTTGGGTCTGAGGGTCCGGTAATGCAGTCTAGATTGAGCCACTCTGAGCGGAGCCTCTTTATCATGCACCGCCTCCTGCAGGTGTGAGATATTCCTCTCCTGAGCCCCGATCTGCTCCAGAATCTAAAGCACACACACAAGATAAAGTTACGCAGAGCAAAATTGTATGGAGCCAGATCAGTCTAAAAAAATAATACATTAACAAAATAAAATTCATGCATCTACAATTCATACGACACAATTCACATTTATAAAAATCCAGTTCGTAACTTTAAAAACACGATTCAAAAATACACAAATCCAATTTGTAAAATCAGAACATGATTCAAAAATACTCAAATCCAGTTGGTAAATTCAAAACACGATTAAAAAATACACAAATCTAATTCGTAAATTCAAAACACGATTTAAAAACACTCAGATCCAGTTCGTAAATTCAAATTAAGATTCAAAAATACACAAGTCTAATTCGTAAATTCAAAACACGATTCACAAATACACAAATCCAATTCGTAATTTAAAAAACAACTGAAAAATATGCAAATTCAATTCATAAATTTGAAACACGATTCAAAAATACACAAATTCAAATCGTAAAATCAAAACAAGATTCAAAAATACACCAATCCTATTTTTAAATTCAAAACACGATTCACAAATATGCAAATCCAGTTCATTTGGCAAAAATATTTATGATTTTAACTTGTGAACTCACGAATTGTGTGTTTATAAATTTGCAAATTGGATTTTGTAAACGTGAATTGTGCTCTGCTTGTATAATTTTATTTTTTACATTTATTTTTGAGACTGATCTGGCTCCATAATATTAAAAACGGTTTTTACCATTGTGTCAGACGGACCCCCAAACTACACTCGCAACCAATCAGCATTAAGGGGCATGTCTAGTTATGACAGCAGAGATATAAAAAATAGGTAAGGTCCTTTTAGGTTATAAGTGTGTTTGCTTTAGTGCTTTCAAATATCAGCATCGTTTAGCAAAATTTGCGTAGCACACCTTTAAACATAATTATACTACAGCACTGTTGGATGCTTGATTAGCCGGTGAGCATTCTAAAGTGCAGTTATTTTCAGATAAACACACAGCTATAGTAGTTCTGGCAGGTTTTGAGCGAAGAAATGGCTTTGGACGAGATGTGTAAGATACTAGTCCTAAACACAGGAACCTGTACAAAACCTGACAAATGTCTTAAATACAACATATCAGCTGATGTTTTAGCTGTGGTAACTATAGTATAATTGGAATAATTGAGTCCAGTTCATTGAATTATTAGAAAATAATGCAGGCCAAAGTTTTACTGCCCAATCAGCTTCATGTTGTAGATGCATCACCACCTCAGGCATGCACTAATTCATGATAATTCAAAATACTGCGCACGAGTATGATTGTTTGTATAAAATACAAAGGCTATGCACTCAAAAAAATTGTGTTTGCTTGTTTGTTTAAGCAACTTAATTAAAATGAGCTGAAACAACACAATTATTGAGTTTTTTTGGGGACAACTTAAATGTTTTATATTCAATCCACTTAACTGTGTAAAACGAATAAGCTACCTTAATTCCTTCATGTCCCAACGCAAAACAATTGTGTGGAACCCAGCATTCTTCACAGTGTGAATATGATATTTTGTGTACATGTATTGACTTTTGCTGTGTGTTTGGGTGTGTGTGTTGCCTGTGCCAGATGCAGCTCCAGCTGTGTTTTGGCCTGGCTCATCTCCACGCAGCGCTGAGTGAAGGCTCGATCCACAGCGTCACACTGCGCCCGCAGGTCCTCCGTGGTCTCCTGCAGGACCCGCTCAGTCAGACGCCTCAGGGCCTGACTCGCCGTCTCCTCTCTCTCCGCCAGCCGCAGGTTATCCACAGTGAACTTACGCCAGACCTCCTCATCACACACCCTGCGGAGAACCACATCCGAGAGCTCCATGCTGTGATAACTGTTCATCATCAAAGACCCAGTACTGCAAAAATAAGTCTGGGGCCCTATTCAGATGGTAATTGGTTTACTTTTTTCAGAAGGGCGTAAGAGATTTTTTACTATTTATTACACAGGATAGTGGCTGACTTTAGTTGCTATTAGATGAAAACAATGTTGCTGTGAATGTCTGAGTTTATAATCCTAAAAACCCAGGACCGACACTACAAATGGAGAACCATATGGTCAGGCTTTGATTGAAGATTACCAAATCAAACATTTTTTTAAGTGGATTATCTTCCACAAATTAATTATCCACCTGAAGAATAACAATGTAAGCCAGCAAAAATAAAATTCAAGCAGACTTTAACAGATATTTCTAACAGTGTAAAGAGAAGACACTTTGCATTGTGAAAGGTGCGCATGAAATGAAAGCAGTGGCGCAAAAAGGCAAGTGGTGCTCGCTGCAGAGCCATTTGGGCGAGCTGAGCTCCAGCGAGGGGGAGCTTGAGCTCCACCTTTTTTGCACTTCTTCTACGAGTGATGTCACTGGGGGTAGGGTAAGGGGTGGGGTTGGTGTACGCATTAAAACAGCTTACAGGTATGCAGTATATGCGGCGCATAGGGGCGCCACACATGGGGGGCGCCATTGTGCCACAACTATTTTTGAAATTATCCATATTAAAAGTTTGAAATAATATATATTAATAATAATATATATATATATATATATATATATATATATATATATATATATATATATATAATATATATATATATATATATAATATAATAATAATATTAATAATAATAATATTAATAATAATTATATATATATATATATATATATATATATATATATATATATATATATATATATATATATATATATATATATGGTTAAAAATGTTTATTTAGCATTTTATATGCGTATAATATTGTATTTTATTAAATAAAAAAATCATTCCACCCCTCCCCCCATTTTTCATACTATATACATGTTTTTATGAATTTATTATGTATCATATTGATTCATCAGGCCTTTTGGTAACTTCTTAGCTCAAAACTTTAAACAAAACAATTAAATAGAACATTTCACACAGTTTGTTTCTGTTTTTTTTACACTAAACATTTGACAGTCTTTTTTATTTCACTTTTAGCACTTTCAGTCAATTGTTCTGGCAAAGACAGACCTTACACTTCTCACAGTATGCATGTGAGAAGTAATCACAATGTTCTTTTGCCCTGTAGGACTCCCATGTCTATGATTTTGTTTTGACAAATGTAGTACAAAAAGTCCAAAAGCAAGGCTAGTCAAGGTGTTATAATCATTTAGTGAGGGAAAATTAAACTGGGAAGAAATTTGGGGTGGTATGAGTTGAAGCCGCATACCCATCAGTAAATGTGCAGTTGCGCTCCTGAATGAAAGTATAGTTAGTGTCTTGTTGAAGTGAGGTTTGGTACGCACTGATCTTGAAGCACTGCTGAACTGGGATGCCGCTGTGTGTCGGTGCTCCTGTTGCTGAAGCGTCCACAGTGGTCATCCAGAGTGTACGCCTGCTGTTTATCAGACCAGTCCAGCTCAAGAGTGTGTTTCACCTCCCGGTTCAGCCTGGTGGACACAGACACAGCTGTGTGACTTTACTCAGACTTTAATCCTAACAAAATGCCATTCATCTACTCTATGTGACAAACCACCTGTAGAAGACACACTCTTTAATCTCTGACACTTTTCCAGACACTTTCTTACAATCATTCCATATATCTATAAAGATATTGCGCATTTCTGAGTGTGCCTCACACTGGTGAGTGGGCTTGACAAACCCCCTGTAGAAACACTCTGCTATAATTAGTGTTTCATGAGATACAAGCAGGGGCGGACTGGGACTAAAAATCAGCCCTGGCACTATAGCCGCACCAGCCCACATTACCACACCGACACAGCCCCATCCACGGACACGCACATTCACTACTTATATTGGTGTACAGATGGTGAAATAATATAAGCAGTTCCATATGTAATAGATATTTAAACATTTAATGTGTGTGACTGGAACAAAAACAACCAGTTTATAACAAATTTATCCATATAGTCATTTTATTCATTTATTTTCTTTTTGGCTTGATCCCTTTATTAATCAGGGGTCGCCACAGCGGAATAACCGCCAACTTATCCAGCAGATGCTTTATGCAGCTGATGGCCTCCAAGATGCAACCCATCACTGGGAAACCACTACACACACACATTCACAAACATGCACTATGGACAATTAGGCCTACCCAATTCACCTATAGCACATATGTTTGGACATGTGAGGGAAACCAGGAGAAAACCCACGCAAACATGCAAACTCCACACAGAAACAGCAACTTTCAAGACCATTTCAGTTAATTTTCTGCATTTAGCAGTGTTTGATTTTAGAGCAATTTTTTGCTTTCTCTGAATTTTTCGGCCCCGGCTTTAATTTTTACCGTCCATCTCTGACAATAAGCTTGTGTTGAACTTACTGTTTGTTTGACATTCTTGCCAGATTTTGATTACGTCCACGTAACCTCTAATTGGGTCGGCTCATCTTGAAACCAGCCAGCCATTGCCGATTGGGCCAATGCTTAACATTTAATATTATTATTACTACTATCATCATCATCATCATCATAATATTCACATCTTGCAAGAGATAAAAGCTGCCTGCATGTAAAAACGATACATACAAAAAATAATAATAATAATAAAAAAATAGCATACCGGCCCACATTTGAAAAATGGTCCGGCCCTTCTGGCATTTGCCAGAATTGCCAGATGGCCAGTCCGCCCCTGGATGCAAGACATAATAAAGGGATAGCTCGTTTACTTGATATCCACCTCCATCCTTACCTTGTTTAAACACAAAGGAAGATTTGTTGAAGAACGTTGAAAAGCAGCAGCTATGTACCTCCATAGTATTTTTGTTCCAACTATGAAAGTTAGTGGCTTCTGGTTTCTAACATTCTTCAAAATATCTTCCTTTGTGTTCCACAGAATAAAGAAGTTTATAAAGGTTTCAAGAGTTCACACTTAGCTGATGATTGATAATAAAGCTAGTTT
The DNA here is from genome assembly GCF_052040795.2 of Danio rerio. Classification (NCBI taxonomy): domain Eukaryota; kingdom Metazoa; phylum Chordata; class Actinopteri; order Cypriniformes; family Danionidae; genus Danio; species Danio rerio. The sequence continues at coordinate 57,251,278 of NC_141021.1, forward strand.
GGCGTGCTGTCCCGGGAGAGAGCCCTGAGCTCATAAGATCCTCGAGCCCTGGGCTCCCTCCTGTTGCAAGGCGAGAGGAGAGTTTGAGCTCAGGTAGATCTCAATGATTCCCCCTCTTGCTTGTTGTAGCTAAGTGTCTGATATGGATGCTGAAAGGTGTACTCAGAGTTTAGCTAAAGTATTAGGATTAATTGTTTAGAGTGCTTGTTTTTGAACTGTGGGAGGAAACCGGAGGACCCGGGGAAAACCCACGCGACCACGGGGAGAACTCCGCACAGAAATGCCGTCTGGTTTGGAAAGGAATTAAAGCAGGGGCATTCTTGCTGTGAGGCAACAGCGCTAATTGCTGGCCACCGTAACGCCCGTTTGAAAGGAGGGAAAGTAGGGTTGGGTGGGGGGTTTCTTCAAGACGAAGATATTGAGATGAGAAAAGTCTGGTTATTTATAGTGAGTTAAGGATCGTCTGATAGGATAATCAGTCATTAGCTAAAGTTGGAACAGCTGTGAACAATCATAAGCAAGTGATCCTCTCGAAATTTGTTTATAAATAAACTTCACTTAAAACCACTTGACCAAGTATTTTTGGGTGAACTATCCCTTGAATTATGATACCTGAAGATTATGGAATCTGTAGAGACTTAAACACAAATGTGTAATGTGGATGACTAGCCTTATCTGGTTGATGGTTTGGTCCAGAGTTTTTTTCAGCAGGGTCTGGACGCTTCTGATCAGCTCCACCTCCTGTTGCACATCAATCGAAAAAGGTTTGACAAGTTATTCATAGTTACTCGTTACAACTATTACTGTAATTCTTTACTCATTAATGAAGAAGTCTTTCACATTTACACTCTTAAAAAGAGATTTTCTATAAGATTTTTAGGCAGCGATGCCATAGCAAAAAAAAAAAAAACATTTATTGATTTTAAAATAAGCTTTTCGGTAAATAGTTCTTCAAACACACAATTTACTTCTATAAAGAGCCTTTTTGTCCAATTGCAAGATTCCAGTAATGTTAACTTTTTCCATGCAAACATAGATGCCATTAAATATATATATATATTAGTTAAAATACTAGTGATTTCAAACCATACTATAGTAAACTAATTAATAAGCTGTGGTGATTCTATAGTTGGCCACATGGTGGCTCAGAGGTTAGTACTGTCGACCTCACAGCAAGAAGGTTTCTAGTTCGAGCCCTGGCTGGGTCAGTTGGCATTTCTGTGTGGAGTTTGCATGTTCTCCCCATGTCGGCCTCCAGGTGCTCCGGTTTTCCCCACAGTCCAAACACATGCGCTATAGGGGAACTGAATAAGCTAAATTGGCCGTGTATGTGTGCGAATACAAGTGTATGGGTGTTTCCCAGTGCTGGGTTGCAGCTGGAAGGGCATCCGCTGTGTAAAACATATGCTGGAATAGTTAGTGGTTCATTCCGCTGTGGCGGCCTCTGATAAATAAAGGGACTAAACTGGAGGAAGATTAATGAATAATTCTATAGTTGCTATGGTAACACAAGAACTGTATTACCCATTATATAGTTTTCAAGTAGTAGCATTCGATAGCAGTGTTAGCTTCGTTTAACATTATAAATACTATAACATACATTTAAAACATTTACTCATTATTTACTCTCCCTCAAATAGTTCTCAAACCTTTATGAGTTTCTTTATTCCCCTGCATTTAAAATAAGATATTTTGAAGAAAGTTGAATTCTTGTAACCATTGACTTCCATAGAAGGAAATACAAATAATATGAAAGTGAATGGTTACAGGTTTTCAGCATTTTCAAAATATCTTACAGAAGAAAGAATTTTCAGTTTTGGATGAACTATCCCTTTAACGAATAAACTCAAATAAATGAACACATTTCAATCGTTAATGGAGCTGAATGCTGATTTTAAATGTGGTCATTTATGATTTTTTTGTAATACTCCATGTAAATTGTCTGTGTATGTTACCTTCAGAAGTAACCGTTGACATCCATAGTAGGAAAAACAAATGCTATGAAAGTCAATGATTACAGAAATATCTTCTTTGTGTAGAATAGAAGAAAGAGACTCAAACTGATTTATGACAAGAGAGTAAAGAAGGACAACATTTTCACTTTACTTAAACGAATAAATGAAAATGAATGCACAAAGAAATTTCAACCTACAGAAGAAAGAATTTTCAGTTTTGGATGAACTATACCTTTAACGAATGAACTCAAATAAATGAACACATTTCAATCGTTAATAGATGCTGATTTAAATATGGTTATTATGTGTTATTTTTTAATTAGTTGTCTGTGTACCTTCAGAAGTTCCTCCTCCACCGCGTCCTTCACCAGGTCGGGACCGAAGCGTCTCTCCCGGCAGGTCAGGTTATCGGTGGCGATGGCGAAGGGAATCTCCGTGGCGTCCAGCGCTTTCTCCAGCCGCCGCCTGGAGCTGATCTGCAGGTCTGTTTCTGCGCTGAGCCGTTCAATGAGTCGCTCCAGCTCGGACCTCCAGAGGTGGATATCCTGCAGCCGCGACCCCAGGTGTGTGGTGCCCTCGGTCTGCGTGCGTAAAGTAGCCGCGTCGGTCTCCGCTTTCAGCGCTCGGGACTCGTGGCAGATGTTTTCCGCCTGGTTTCGGTCGGCGGCTGCCCGGTTTAACAGAGCGGAGTTATTGTCGAACCACTCGTCGGGGGTGTATTTGGCGCTCCGGTAACCCGCGGTGGTCAAGCCGGTGGATGTTCCAGCGTATACATTATGTTTAACGGCGATCTCCGGGTTTTCCACCGGTGGCTGTGAGCCACTCTGCGCCACGACCCGTGTGTCATAATGAGGCCGAGACACTAGAATCTGTGAAGACATCATAATTTGGAGTAAAAGTATTTGAGCGCCTGTGTATAAAACGTTTTACTTATAACGGTCGAGGAGATGACGAACGGTTAGTTTGTTTTCCGTCGCCTGGATACGGTTTCCATGAGTTTGTTGGACGCGGGAGTTTCACGTTACACATTTTCAACGTTATTCAGATTTACACGATTACATCTAAAGTACATTATTGTTGCTATTTGTTTTTTCTTCTTCAAAAAAGAATCCATTATTCTTAAAATGATTACAGATTCAAAGCTCAGAAACAGAAAATAAATCATAAAATAACAACATAATATATAATACATATATAAACACAACTTGTCTGTGTTTGTGTGTTAGTTATAAATGGAGTTGAAATATAAAATCCAATAACCTGCATGGATGGTTCTGAAAAGGTTCTCTACAGAACCTGAAAATAACCTACAGGGAGCATTCTGGGAAGGTTCTGTCTACGTCAGGGGTGCCCAAACTTTTTCATATAAGGCCAAAAACTAAATATCATTGGGAGCTGTGGGCTGAAGATCAATATACCAAACTATTTTATTTCATACTATTTCAAAATAAATAGAAAACATTGCTATAACTTATATTAACTAATGCAGTATGACTTTTAAATGATAAATTAATGCAATAAAGCATAAGCAATCACATTTATAACAACGGAGACCAGTGCTGAATACACTAGTCAAGCAGAATCTGCCTTTGACTAGATTTGCCCATTAAAGTTCCTGCATTTTCCTCTATCCGCAGGCTCACAGTATTTACATTTTAAACTAAATTACAGCATGTAAATTAAAACTTTTTATTTCAGTAAAATTTTTGTAGCTTAACAATAAAACAAACTAATAAAAGATTGCATTACATTTGAAATGACAATATCTCTCACCATCATTCTCCCTTTCTTATGGGATGGCGGGCCAAATCAAAGCTTATCATGGGCCAACTTTGGCCTGTGGACTCTAGTTTGGGCATCTCTGCTGTAGGTTATGTAAATATAAAAATGAACATGAAATTCTGAGACAGTTCTGTCCACATTATTAAAAAATCCAATTAACACCAGCAAGGAACCTTGGAATGGATAGATCTTGGTTATAAGAATAACCTGCAAGGAATGTTATGGGAAGGTTTTTTCTAAGTTATAAAATAACCATCATCATTGAACATAACCTGCAGGGAACATATTGCAAAGGTTATATTGGTTATCAAAAATATCCAACAGAAAACACTCCCGTACCCAGAAATAACCAAAAAAGGGAACGCAAAGGGAAGTGTTTGCATGGGAGGAGTAGGAAAACTACATAATACATCCAACTTCAAATTATTCAAAACATTAATGAATTTCTCTCTTCAGCACTAAAAAGACATTTTGAAGAATGTTGGAAACATTGCCATTGAGTTCTATTAGTGAAAAGAAATAATATGCCAGTTATGAACATTCTGCAAAATATCTCCTTTTGTCTTCAACAGAGGGGAGATATTCAAAGAGATTTGGAAGGAGCTGTGGGTATGAAAACGATTTAATGAAACGAGTGTTGCTAGCTTCCAAAACTGCAAGCTGGTGGACATTTTATGGGTTTATAGGACGTCTAAATATTCATAAAGACAGAGATCCCTTACAACAATTAACCCTGATACAAATTCATTATGGTTAAATTGTGATAAACAGTAAAATAAACTCTTTTCACCAAACTAACCAAATTTTACCCATATTTGTAGTAAAACTGTGGGTACACAAATGGCATAAATCCAAAAACATCACATACCACACCATCAGACAAAAGATCATACTACACTTTTACAATAATAAAACCACATTTATATGACAAGTTATGGTTATAAAACATGAACCATCAATGAAAAATTAACATGACATTGCAAAATACATGTTAACTTAAAAAAAAGCATATATTTTTATATTGGGCAGGAAAAGATTGATTGTTTACTCAGGATCTGCCACTTCTACAGCTTACACTTCCTCTTTCCAGCGGTCTTTTAATTGGCTTAATGCTGCTTCATCTAGGTTAATGACTGACTGATTCCAGGAAATGTTGGACTCAAACAGGATTGAAAATAGATTTGAGCAGCACTCGTCTGTTTCACTGGGTTAATGGACACTTTCTCCCCGGGCTCACCATCAAATTAAGGTTTTATGAGCAATGAGTACAAACCCCGGAGCAAAATATTTATTTATTTATGTTTCAGTGCCATATCATTGGCTATATTTATGACAACATTCTAATCAATACATTATTTACAATCAAGACTTTTTTTTGTAATAAGCTTTATATTAAAAACATAAAGATACCAACAGCATTGAGAGAGGATCTTTCTAAGACTGTTTGGTTTGGTACGCTTTTGGCCCGTTTACACAAAGTGATATGGTACGGTATGGTTTTGTACGCTTTTGGCCCATTTCCGCTGAGTGGTACGTTACAATCGTACCATACCGTACTACACAGTGAAAATAGGCCAAAAGCGTACCAAGCTGAACTGTACCATACCACTCAGTGGAAACAGGCAAAAGCATACCAAACCAAACCCTACTGTATGACTCAGTGGAAATGGGCCAAAAGCATACCGACTGTACCATACCACTTAATGGAAATGGACCAATGGCATTCCAAACCGAATCGTACTGTACCACACCACTCAGCGGAAATGGGCAAAAGCATTCCAGACCAAACCCTACTGAATACCTCTCAGTGGAAACGGTAAAAAAGCGTACCAAACTGACCCGTACCGTACCATACCACTCAGTGGAAACGGGCCAAAAGTGTACCAAATTGACCCGTACCATAGCACTCAGTGTAAACAGCCAAAAGCGTACCAAACTGAACTGAACTGTACCACTTAGTGTAAACAGCCAAAAGCGTACCAAACCAAACTGTACCGTATCGTACTACTCAGTGGAAATGGGCCAAAAGTGTACCAAACCGAACTGTACCATATCGTACTACTCAGTGGAAATGGGCCAAAAGTGTACCAAACCGAACTGTACCATATCGTACTACTCAGTGGAAATGGGCCAAAAGCATACCAAACCGAACTGTACCATATCGTACTACTCAGTGGAAATGGGCCAAAAGCGTACCAAACCGAACTGTACCGTATCGTACTACTCAGTGGAAATGGGCCAAAAGCGTACCAAACCGAACTGTACCGTATCGTACTACTCAGTGGAAATGGGCCAAAAGCATACCAAACCGAACTGTACCATATCCTACTACTCAGTGGAAATGGGCCAAAAGCGTACCAAATCTAAGTGTTCTGTATCATACTAATCAGTGGAAATGGGCCAAAAGCGTACCAAACCTAACTGTTCCGTATTATACTACTCAGTGGAAATGGGCCAAAAGCGTACCAAACCGAACTGTTCTGTATCATACTAATCAGTGGAAATGGGCCAAAAGCATACCAAACCAAACTGTACCGTATCGTACTACTCAGTGGAAATGGGCCAAAAGTGTACCAAACCGAGAGCAAACTAAACTGAACCGTACTGTACCACACAGTGGAAACAGGCCAAATGTGTCCCTTTTTTAAATGCTTTTAATTAAATAAGTAAATGTATTAAAATGTCTTAAAAACTCTTTTTAAATGAATATTTTCTATTATTAACAGCATGAAAAATTATTTATATATTAATGATTATTTTCACATATTTACACTTTTACTTCAGAAATAGCTTTAAATGTCATAAATAACTACAAAGAAACAGTGGATTAATTTATATGTAGATTAAAATCTGGACAATAAGGTTCCTTTCTAAAAAAAAAAAAAACAAAAAAAAAAAAACAGCCCAACGTTTGGGTCAAATATATACAAAAAGTTAAAAAGTGTAATTTCAATTTGTTTTCAGTCAGAATTACATCACACTCAGTGGTTGAGTTTATCCATGTATTTCCCCTAAATTTGGGTTAAAACAATCCAGCATTAGCTCCAACATGGGCTCATTCTGAAAATGTAGCCCAATATACATTTCTGGAGATCGGAAATTATGTAAACAGAAGTACGTATGGCTGCATTTTGTCTTTAAAACGAACGTTACGGGGCAGTGTGACACCTTTGCTCTTCCCGTTACCAGCTGACCGCTTACCTCAGTGTGGACGGCTTTTCTGCTTTTACCAATTTGTCCAGTGGCTCGTAGTGTACGTCAGCAGACTTGAGACGCCGTGACCATGATGCCAGGGTTCGAATTTTTTAATGAAATTAAGTGATATATTAGTTAGTCTGAAATTACCATATATTAAAATTAATAAAAACAATAATTAGTGTTTTGGCGGTTCATTCCGCTGTGGCGAGCCCTGATAAATAATAAACTAAGCCGAAGGAAAATGAATGAAATTAACAATGATTGTTTAATGGTGACTGTACACTACATTCTAAAAATGATTTGTTTTTTTAACCCAATTTTGAGTCAAATATGTTGAGTCAAATATTTATCCAACAAATAATGTTGGCTTCATTTGTTTAGTTAAATTTAAGTGACCCCTTTGACCCAACGTCTGCGTTTGTATCTGGTCATTTTCATAGTGTTGCTCCAGCCGAAGATAACCCTGCCTACACACTCACTGTTATATGTCCTGTAATTTTATGAGGATGGACCACGCCTCTGTATTGCCCTCATAATCCTGCCATTTCTGCCAGTCGATCTCAAAGGAGAAGCAGCACAAAGGAGCACTCACACAGGTACAATACATTTATGAATAAACTAATGATTATTGGCTGTATTGTCAGATATATAAAGGAGTATATTATTGAGCTTTGCATTTATAAGTCAGAGTCATCATAACAATATATACTGTTGTTTATTGATAATTGGTAGAACTAAAAAAAGTGAAATTGATATTAGAAAGAGGTTTTTCCAGCTTCTCATCTTCATGTGTTGACAGATCTTTAATAATGGAGAAGGACTACAGACCACCGCCTTACTCTTCTCCTCAGATGGATCAGACGCAGATTAACTACCCTGTACAGCCGGCACCGTATCCACCTCCCGCAGGTCAGATGATCACACACTAACAAGACAACACAATCACACACCAGTAATCACAAAGCGTTTTATTTGAACCACTAGGAGTTCTTCTAAAGAGCAGTAAAAATGTTAAGCTTAAAACCCTTTTCGTAAGAGTCAAACTTACTACTTACAAACTTACTACAAACTATTAACTTAATACTAAGAAATAGAAATAGTTTTTAAAGTCTGTGTGAAATTTAAATGTACAATGTTTCTTTTGCTAGCGCATGTTGTTATTGTTTAATTAATGCAAGGTTATCCACTGAAAGAAATGTTGTTTTGGTAATCTTCAATCAAAGTCTGAGCACCTGCTTCTGCGTTTGGAGTGGCGATCCTTCTGTTGTTGTCAAACAATCTCACAGCAATTCGTAACTTTTTAATTTAGTGGCTAATTCGTATTAATTCGCATGATCATATTCATACAATTTGGTACGATTTGCTTATCCTCCAATGACGTTTGGCTTTAGGAGTGGGGCTGGGTGCCACGCCTCCTTTTTAAAATCGTACATTTTCGTAAAACTGATCTCCGCCGCAAAACCAACAAAACGTAAAATAGTTATGTTTTCTTTTGAGATCTTGCTGGTTTGACGCTTCAGATACAATATTCTCAGCCACTGCCTGTTACTGTAGTTTGCTATGAAAAAATGATGCGCTAAAGAAAGCCCCGTCCCCTAGTCAATATTCCGATTTAAAAGGAAAGTATATTAACATACTGAAATTCATTCATGTTCCTTCGGCTTAGTCCCTTATTAATCAGGGGGCGCCACTGTGGAATGAACTGAGAACACATTAATTCGTTCATTTTCTTTTGGCTTAGTCCCTTTTATAATTCCTGGGTGGCCACAGCAGAATGAACCGCCAACTTATCCAGCATATGTTTTACACAGTGAATGCCCTTCCAGCTGCAACCCATCACTAGGAAACTTCCCTACACACTCATTCTCACACGTTCTCATACACTACATAACCAATTCGCTTTTACCAGAAACCAGAGCACCCGGAGGAAACCCACGTGAACACAGGGAGAACATGCAAACTCCACACAGAAATGCAAATTGACATACCCGAGGCTCGAACCAGCAACTTTTTTGCTGTGAGGCGATCATGCTACACATTGCGCCACCGTGCAGCCTTGAACTGACAACTATTCCAGCATATGTTTTACACAGTGGATGCCCTTCCAGCTGCAACACAGTACTGAGAAACATCTATACACACTCATTCACCCGCACACTCATGTACTACGGCCAATTTAGTTAATTCAATCCCCCCATAGCGCATGTGCTTGGACTGTCGGGGAAACATGCAAACTCCAAACAGAAATGCCAACTGACCCAGCTGGGACTCGAACCAGCAACCTTTTTGCTCTGAGGCAACAGTGCTAACCACTGACCCATTGTGTTGCCCAACATACTGAAATAAAAGTCTCAATGACATCCGGATCACATAGATTTTAGGATGAGCATAGATTATGTTGAGCACGTTGGATGATATCATTATCTATGCACTCAGTGATTGGCCAATAGGGAGGGGTGGAGTCTCGGTTAAAGATACTGTATGGCTACAGCCATTTAATGTCGCAATATTCGTAAAAGGTTGGGCATTTTATGGGCATTAAACAAAGATATTCTTCTAATGTTACAAGTTAAAGTATTTTCCTTAAAATAAATTAAGCAAATTAATAGTAAAGCCTGAAATTATTCATACCCCCTGGTAAATTTTGATAATAAAGCCTCTTGTACATCTTGAGATTATCTTTTGGGAGAAGTCTGTGTCATTTCCGGTCAAAAACAAACTTGCTGGTTGAATAAAAGGAACTTTATGTAAGAATTTGCCAAAGGTTTGAATAATTTTGGGCTTGCCTTATTTATATAACTACACAAGTATACTTTAAATAGATTGAGATTTTAAAATAAACTTAAAAATATAGTTGGAACATATTTTTTACCGTATGAGAATCTCCACTAATAAGGCGGTTACTTATTAAAAGCTCGTCAAAATGGTTTATTTCCAAGGCAGATTGCCAGCCGCAGCCAATTTAGGACAGTTTTTGATTTAATCTTAGTAATCTAGGAGTCTCTTTACAACTTTCCACTGATTTAGAAACTAGTTTTAGCGCTAAAACACTTGATGAAACACTCAAAAAACAAACATTTTGCAATCCCAAATTTAGGACTGACATGAAACTTATTTTTAAGATTTTCTTCTTAAGTTAATATGCTTTGGGAATACAGGACCTGAACTTGAGTTTCATCACAGTGTCGAGTAAGAATAAGAGTGCACTGGTTCTTTGTTGTTCAGTGTTGAAATCGTTGACATTTCGGTCAGTTTGATGGTTAGCAGGAAGTCATAAGTGCAAAACAAATAAAACGATGCCATGTGTGTTTTCACAGTAACACAAATACAGACCTTTGAACCTCAGCCTGCACATTATGACTTTGGAATAACTAATAAAAAGATGTACAGTATGACACTTTAACTAAGGAGTGTTACTGTTTTACTTATGTGGGCAGTACACTAAGAGTCATTCATTCATTCATTTTATTCATTCATTTTAGTCCCTTTGTTTATCAGGGGTCTCCACAGCGGAATGAACCGCCAACTTATCGAGCATATGTTTTACAAAGGGGATGCCTTTCCAGTTGCAACCCAGTATTGGGAAACATCCATAGACATACACGGCCACTTTAGCTTATTCAATCCCCCTATAGCGCATGTGTTTGGACTGTGGGGGAAACTGTAGCACCCGGAGGAAACACACGCCAACACAGGGAGAACATGCAAACTCCACACAGAAATGTCAACTCGCCCAGCCGGGATTCGAACCAGCAACCCTAAATTTTGGTTTCAGTGTGTTTTTACTCTTTTGCAGGTCCTCAAGCAGCCCCTTATCAACCACCTCCATATGGACCCCCATACACCAGCCAGCCCATGCCAATCCCTGGTGAGCCCAAAGCTTCATTTCTAAAGCTTTCATACATTTCAGGACACTAGCATGTCCAGGATGAGGACAAGTAATAGAGCTGTTGTGAAAAATCAATCGAGAAATGGATTCTGCTCTGAATACAACATTCTCAATATGCATTGCTATTCTCTTCTGAGTCGAATTTGAGCTTAGCTGTTAACAGCAGATGGTGCTCTAGACTAGTTTTGAACAGCAGATGTTGCTCTAGACTAGTTTTGAACAGCAGATGTTGCTCTAGGCTAGTTTTGAACAGCAGATGTTGCTCTAGGGTAGTTTTGAACAGCAGATGTTGCTCTAAAACTAGTTTTGAACAGCAGATGTTGCTCTAGACTAGTTTTGAACAGCAGATGTTGCTCTAGACTAGTTTTGAACAGCAGATGTTGCTCTAGGCTAGTTTTGTACAGCAGATGGCGCTCTAGGCTAGTTTTGAACAGCAGATGTTGCTCTAGGCTAGTTTTGAACAGCAGATGTTGCTCTAGGCTAGTTTTGAACAGCAGCTGGCGCTCTAGGCTAGTTTTGAACAGCAGCTGGCGCTCTAGGCTAGTTTTGAACAGCAGCTGGCGCTCTAGGCTAGTTTTGAACAGCAGCTGGCGCTCTAGGCTAGTTTTGAACAGCAGATGTTGCTCTAGGCTAGTTTTGAACAGCAGCTGGCGCTCTAGGCTCGTTTTGAACAGCAGCTGGCGCTCTAGGCTAGATTTGAACAGCAGATGTTGCTCTAGGCTAGTTTTGAACAGCAGCTGGCACTCTAGGCTAGTTTTAAATAGCAGATATTGCTCTAGACTAGTTTTAAACAGCAGATGTTGCTCTAGACTAGTTTTAAACAGCAGATGTTGCTCTAGACTAGTTTTGAACAGCAGATGTTGCTCTAGGCTAGTTTTGAACTTCAGATGGCGCTCTAGACTAGTTTTGAACAGCAGATGTTGCTCTAGACTAGTTTTGAACAGCAGATGGCGTTCCAGACTAGCTTTGAACAGCAGATGTTGCTCTAGACTAGTTTTGAACAGCAGATGGCGCTCTAGACTAGTTTTGAACAGCAGATGTTGCTCTAGACTAGTTTTGAACAGCAGATGGCGCTCCAGACTAGTTTTGAACAGCAGATGTTGCTCTAGACTAGTTTTGAACAGCAGATGGCGCTCCAGACTAGTTTTGAACAGCAGATGTTGCTCTAGACTAGTTTTGAACAGCAGATGGCGCTCCAGACTAGTTTTGAACAGCAGATGTTGCTCTAGACTAGTTTTGTACAGCAGATGGCGCTTTAGACTAGTTTTGAACAGCAGATGTTGCTCTAGACTAGTTTTGAACAGCAGATGTTGCTCTAGACTAGTTTTGAACAGCATAGGGCACTTTAGGCCAGTTTTTAACAGCAGCTGGCGCTCTTTTTGAGTGTATGGATAAAGACGATACATTTTTTATAAGGGATACAGAAAGTTACTGAAGAGCTGCATTCAGCCTGTTTTCTTTCAGCAAGCTTTATGTTTAATTAAAGAGCTAGTAATTACAGCTTATATCACTATTGTGTGTCTAATTGATTAGTTTTGTGGCAAGTAGTCAGTCTTATACAACAGCTGCTGATTAACTTGTCAGGCTTTATTCTGTGAGAACAACCGGCTGGATGTGATTTATCCAGGGCCGGATTAACCAATGGGCATTATGGGCACAGGCCAAGGGGCCCGTGCACACTTTGGCCCCTGCGAGGGGGAGGGGGTGCCAATTTTGTAGTGTCTATTTAGGCTAAACGCAAATAGCGCACCTCATTGGAATAAGCTAATTGAGTGATTCCCACCCATCACCGTTTGATTGACAGAGACAACATAACTAAAGAGCGTGACACACAGCAGCATAAGTGGCGTTGCCCGTAAAGCGCATGGCAACTTGTTTTGACGCGATCACGAACCCAGTTGGAATCCAGTGTCTGATGAACTCATTTTTCTTTCCCCCCACTACATATCAGATTTTGCAAGTAGGAATCATTAATAAGCGTGTGTATTATAGAAGACTCATACTTCAATACTTCAATTCATAGAACTGGATTTGAGAGGCGTTATATCCAAATCATATGCATTATAAGATTGTAGAAGTTATACATTAAAAACACCCTTACATATAAATTTTTAGTACTGCTTCAGTGAACCTGAACAAGTATATTGCAATCCATTAATTTTCACTAGTTGTATTAGTATTTTTTTTTTCAAAGTGTGCTTTAAATGCTTTAAAAATTAGTTAAATCTCTGTAGACTAAAAATACATGTACTCTATATCCTTTACTTTAAAAAAGCGGGCAATACATTATACATTATTTCATTAACAAATATGTTATTCTTATTTTTTTATTTAACAATAGGGGTGCGACCAGGTAAGGGGCCTACAAGACATTGTGCCCAGGGGCCTCTGAATTCTTAATCCAGGCCTGGCTTTATCCCTTACTTTATGGAGCGCCTGATGCCTGTAAACACTCTTAAATTTTGTGTTTCAAATTACTATTATATTCATACTAAATTATTAGGTTTTCTACATGGAACATCAATTACAACCTTCACTTTACAATTATCCTTCCATCTTGTTTGTAAACACTATCCAAAATAAACACATCCCTGCCTCAACAGACTATAACTTCCCCAATAACACTGTTCAATTCTAAAACATCAATTAAAATTTGAAAACAAAACATGTAGGCTAATCGTACTTTCAGCTAATAAGAGTGCTTTATACAGCACAATAAAAAATCCATTACATAACACGTGCATCAGATGAGCTCTGAAGGCGATGGCATACTTACAATATCAAGTCATCAAGGGTGCAAAGTGCTTACAGGTCATTCTGAAGAACTTACTTGGGCACTAAATAAAACTGATAACATTTAGGCATTATCATTATCACTGTCTTCCAAAGGTGCACACTGTGTCAGCATAACTCATGATCATATTCTTGAATCTTATCTTGATAAGTAATCATGTTTACATATCAATAACTCAAGGGTGTATGTGCTTATTTGTTTCCTTTTTCAAGTTGACACAAATACTTTCAATCCATTGTGAACTTTTTTTAAAGCAACCTCATTTTACACAATGGTTTTTCATTCAGTTTGAGCCAAGTGCTTGTGAACGCCCTGAGCAAAGACCAGTTTTAGACCTGTCCTGACCTTTTTTAAAACACTGAAGCACACATGGCTGTGATATTTGTAAGTTTCCATTATGTAATCTAAATTAATTGGATAACAGCTATGGTAAATAGAGACATAAGAGAGCACTTGACAATTCTCAGTTTGTTTGGATTTACAATTTATGAATTTGAGTAAAATGTAATATTTGTGTTATTTATTGTATTTGTATTGTATTATAATATTTGTATTATTTTTAACTACTAATCACATTTCTTCCCAATTTAAAATATAAATCTCATCATTTAAAGCAGTGGCTCCCAACTTTTTTTTGCCTGAGACCCCCTTTTCTCCCCAGAAAATATTGTAAGGCCACATTTAAAGATATTATCTCTCATATAAGTTTGCAGTAGGTGTGAAAAAAGGATGTTTTCAAACAAACTGTATTTCATTAACAAATATGTTATTCGTATTTTTTTTAATTTAACAATAGGGGTGCGACCAGGTAAGGGGCCTACAAGACATTGTGCCCAGGGGCCTCTGAATTCTAAATCCGGGCCTGGCTTTATCCCTTACTTTATGGAGTGTCCGATGCCTGTAAACACTCTTAAATTTTGTGTTTCAAATTACTATTATATTTATTATTTATTTTAAAATGTAATATTTGTGTTATTTATTGTATTTGTATTGTATTATAATATTTGTATTATTTTTAACTACTAATCACATTTCTTCCCAATTTAAAATATAAATCTCATCATTTAAAGCAGTGGCTCCCAACTTTTTTTTGCCTGAGACCCCCTTACCCCCCAGAAAATATTGTAAGGCCACATTTAAAGATATTATCTCTCATATAAGTTTGCAGTAGGTGTGAAAAAAGGATGTTTTCAAACAAACTGTATGTTTATTACTATATCTAGATATGTTTATGCACAAATAATAGCCTTATGACAAGCAAAACATCAGTAAGCCATTTGTGTTGGGTGCACACTGCGGTATTGCAGAGTAATCTGCAAATTAATTTGGACTACCTCATGACTGTGGCTGGGTCAGGGAATTTTGTTTCGAGAAAATGGAATAACACCATAGTTCAGGTAATTTATCTTGGTATTTTCTGCATTTCGTATTTCCAGTATTGCTAATGCTGTGACCCGAAATGGAGCTTCCTCACCTGGGTCCAGTAATCTTGGGTCATTATTATTAGCTGCTGAAGGTGAATCTGTGAGACTGAGTCTTTTTTGTGGAGGACGGGTTACAAATTTGTCAATTTTTGGGGTCATTCCAGGATATAAAATCAACTAAGGCAAGATGATAGTTTTCCTAATTGTCCATTGTTAAACTTCTTTTAAATATGACGCGACCCACCACAGAGCTCGCTGAGTCCCCCTTGTGGACATTTTGTATTTGCATAGAATAACAAAAAAGACATTAGATGTTAATATAAATTTTTACACAACAAAAATAATCATAATATTTAATCACAACAAATGAAAACACTTGTTATTTGTCTTTTACTGAATCTACGTTAAATACTCTATGGTTATGTGCATATAGTTGTTTTCAGCAAGGTTGCATAAAATTAAACAAAAGTGAGAGTAAAAATTTTATATTGACAATAAAATACAATTAAGAAGTGCAAACGTTTTAAACATTGATAATAATAATAATAATAATAATAATAACATTTCTTAATCTTTATATTATTACGATTTATGAAAGATCACGTGACACAGTAAACAGGAGCATATTAGTGCAAAAAAATCAGCTTTATGTCACAGGAATAAATAACATTTTAACATACATTAAAGAAAACCTATTATGCCCTTTTTATTCACCTTATTCTTCGTGTACGAGCAGGCGCAGCCATTTGAATAGTTTTGGCTTGAGACTTCCAGTCTCATTTACTTCCATTCATTTTTAGACGATAAAAACAGCTTGTCATGCTGCTTGATGTTGTAAGCTGCCTTTTTTATTATATTATTCTATTTTGTCTGTATAATCATGCAAACACTTGTTTCTGTCTATCTATATTTTACCTGCATTTAACCAATCTGTGTTTGCACATGTGCAGTTCAACAGATGCCGCTGACGAGTCTCACGGACGTGCCGGGCCGCATTACCTGCCCTCACTGCCTTACTGAAGTGATCACAGAGACTGAACACGTCAGCGGTTTGATGGCCTGGTTAATCTGTGGAACCCTTGCGCTCTTTGTGTGAGTGTATTTTACATTACAAGCATTAGATCCATCATCATGCTTACCACTGTCTTCCCACTTTCTTTGTTTAAATCTAAGCTTAAGAGAAACATTAGTGTGCACACAACTAGGAAAATCTTAAAGACAGCTGCTCAATTAAGAAACACAGAAGGCAGAAGGCAAGGCAGAAGGAAAAAATCGGCACACTGCAACTTTAGCTCTCAAAAGACAAATTTAATTGGACAACATTTTAACCTACAAGGTGTTCATCAAGCCATTATGCTGACACACAGGCATTTGTAGCTCCACCCCCTTGTGATTTGTTTGACTTTTTAAATCTAAGTTTAAATCATTCAACTAAATATCTATCTATCCATCCATCCATCCATCCATCCATGGCCTTACTTATGAAAATAAGTATACTTTAGATTTATTTTATGAACTATACTCAAGTAATTTCGAAGTATATATATATATATATATATATATATATATATATATATATATATATATATATATATATATATATAAGTATACTTCAAGTATACTAATATTATGTACTAGTTGTTTACTTTTAAGAGTACTTCAATTCCATTTTTTATTGTTAAATTTCAAGTGTACTTAGTCAATTTTTTTTTTCACCAGGAACAGTTTGAAGACAAAGTGTGCAACTTTTATTATGCAATTTGCAATAAAATTGATACATACTTATATACATAAATCAAAATATGATATACACACCTAAATATGTTATATACATTTATTTTTATATGTAGTTTTCTTTGTGTTATATTGTATATACAACTATACATACACCCACACACACACACACACATATATATATATATATATATATATATATATATATATATATATATATATATATTTTTTTTTTTTTTTTTTTTTTTTTTTTACTTTTTTTTTTTTTTCAAATATACCAAGACTTTTTGGGCAGCATGACTGAAGTACACTTAAGTGTAGTTTTAAGTATATTTCTGATATGCATAGGTCAAGTACACTTAAGTACAATTCTAAGTAAATTTCTGATATGCATGAGACAAGTACACTTAAGTGCAATTTTAAGTATATTTCTGACAAGCACACAGTAGGTCAAGCACACTTAGGTACAATTTCAAGTATATTTCTGACAAGCATAGGTCAAGTACACTTAAGTGCAAATTTAAGTATATTTCTGATATGCATAAGTCAAGTACACTTAAGTGCAATTTTAGGCATATTTCTGACGAGCATAAGTCAAGTACACTTAAGTGCAATTTTGGTTATATTTCAGACGAGCAAAAGTTATGGACACTTAAGTGCAATTTTAGGCATATTTCTTATATGCATAAGTCAAGTACACTTAAGTACAATTTCAAGTATATTTCTGACAAGCATAGGTCAAGTACACTTAAGTGCAAATTTAAGTATATTTCTGATATGCATAAGTAAAGTACACTTAAGTGCAATTTTAGGCATATTTCTGACGAGCAAAAGTCAAGTACACTTAAGTGCAATTTTAGGCATATTTCTGACGAGCATAAGTCAAGTACACTTAGATACAATTCTAAGTAAATTTCTGATATGCATAAGTCAAGTACACTTAAGTACAATTTCAAGTATATTTCTGACAAGCATAGGTCAAGTACACTTAAGTGCAATTTTAGGTATATTTCTGACGAGCATGAGTCAAGTGCACTTAAGTGTAATTTTAGGTATATTTCTGATGAGCAAAAGTTAACTACACTTAAGTACAAATTTAAGTATATTTTTGACAAGTACATAAAGTACATTTGAGAAAAGTACCTAAAAGGTAGACTTTCTTATTTCTTAGTATACTAAAGGCATACTTAAATATGCTTCTTTTCTGATGTAAGTTTGTTTTTTCTGCTGTGCCTTTCAGATGCTGGTTATGCTGTTGCATCCCCTTCTGCCTGGACGCATGCAAAGATGTAAAGCACACCTGTCCCAACTGCAGAAACATCATTCGCATCTACAAGCGAATTCAGTGAAGAGGGATTGAACAAAATCTATTCATTTACATGTCAATGCACTGCAATATATGCACCATTTGTTCTACACTCCACCAAGGTGATTGAGTTGAGCTTTGTGAAGTCCTGTAAAACAGATTGATTTCATTAATTAATCAGAGACTCTCAGATGTGGAGAACAACCGTTTATACTAATGTTATTTATAATAAACTCGTATGAAATAAAGAATTGTCAAGTTTGTGTTCATGGAGATCTTATTTTCAGACATTTAACTATTAAGTTATGGGGAAGTAGTTATTTGTTTTCAGAACCACTAGAGGGCAGGAATGTTCAGTCTAATAATAATATGATCCACTGTGTACTTTTTATTTGAGTTATAGAGATAAGAATAATCTTAAGAAAGTGTTTCTGAATACATTGTGCAATCACGTGACTGTGATTATAGCAAAATAATCATATAAATCATATTATGCAAAATAGGAGATATATATTCAGAAATGACTAGCCAGTTTAAATCTGCTATCCACTACTACACTATGCATATTTACACACTGCAACAAAAAATGTATTTCACTATTGATAAAACACGCTTTTAATGATACATGATGTACATGTAAATGCGCTTTAAACAACAAAACAAGGATGCTATGCTAATAAAGTTTAGCAGCCACAACAGCAATAATTTTCCCTTCCACTGTGTTTAAAAACTTTACGACCAAATTGCTGCATTTACCAAAACAATGTACTACACATGAAATCAAATAATAATGATGATGATGATCACAATAATAATTTGGCCGTGTTTCCAAATGTACTTCACGTCACTTTTCGGCTAGTAAACTCGTATATAAGATTCCGACGTGGAGTAAACATACATATTCGTAAACACGTAATTAAATTAAATTAGATTAATTAAAAGGACGTTACCTCATGACAGACACAGTAGGCCTAATTAACATGCCGCATGGGATTGTCCGGTAGCGCAGCCATCTTTAAACAGTCAACAGTATTGGAAGTCAAGCGGAGACTTTTGTAAGGGAAGTGAAAACAGTTTACCTACATTAAATTGAAACCTATTTTAACAAGCAAAAGTAAGCCCACTACTTCTAATTAATATGTTTGAAAGAGGTATTTACAACACCTTCACTGTTTATTTTATCTTATATATTAATGCAGTCATGCTAGTGATGATGCTACTACAAGTGTACTGCAAAAAAATTCAAATTCAGCAACTCTTATTCTGATAGAATTACACGTTCAAAGAAATAAACTAAATACAGAAAGATAGTGTTAGAAAGACTCTAAAGGTGATTCACATGGCAGCTTTATGAAAAATTTGCATTTGGCAATATTGACTCAGAGAGATTCAGGAAACCGGATCCAGATAAAAGTTTTGTTGCACATTCTCAATAGAAATGCATAATTGGTTTAACATTGCTCAAAATGTTGCCTCATGTTATTATAACCTTTATACTATCAATAACAGAATATATTTATTCAATCATATTAATAGTCATAAGATAAATATTTGTGTGTGTGTGTGTGTGTGTGTGTGTGTGTGTGTGTGTGTGTGCGTGCGCGCGTGTGTGTAACACACAAATATACAACCCTCCCCTCTCTCTCTCTCTCTCTCTCTCTCTCTCTCTCTCTCTCTCTCTCTCTCTCTCTCTCTCTCTCTCTCTCTCTCTCTCTCTCTCTCTCTCTCTCTCTCTCAGTCAGTTTTCTGTCTCTACACAAGTGACTGGAAGGTTTTCCACTGCTCTCTCCAGGAAACAGGTATGTATTCTGTGTTTATCATCTGTTAAATTAATGAATATTACAAGATGTTTTACTTTGGCTGACATGTAAACCTGAAGATCTGCACAGAGTTTCTCTTAAGTATAAAGAATGAATGTTTTGTGTCGTGGTTTCTGTTTACCATCACATAGCAATGTTGGTTAATGTTCAACTGTTGAGTGATCATAAATTAAGGGATATAAAATAATGTGTAAAGGATGCAGGCATTCTTATAAATATATAAATTTATATAAATATTGTCATTTAGAGATAACTCTGTTTTAAGGATAGAAATGTTCGTCTTATCTGTTTAAATGCATGAAAAAATCCAGGGTGGGGCAGACCTGCTGGACAAGTCCAGCTCACTTCTTTGGTCCTTTGTCTTTAGTCACATCTTTAGTCAACATCAGATTATTTTGATGAATGGTGGGTGGACGTCATAAATATGAAAATGCAATTTATTATGTTCGTTCTCATGTCGCAGATCTTTAATAATGGAGAAAGGACCCGCTCTCCCTCCATATTCTGGTCCTGAGGTCAACCAAACTCAGTTCACACCTTACCCAGTACAATACCAGCCTCAGCCAGGTAAAATCACCACATACACACTGTTAAAAACGTTTGAGTCAACTTAAAAGCTTTGACATTTATCTTGTTTTGCTGTTATCTTGACAAATACTGTCTTTTGAAATTACTTACCATTTTTGAAGTCGTGGTTTTCGATTTGCTCAACAATTATTAGTCAACTTAAGTCAAGTTGTCAACTGGGAAAATATTTTACCTTCAATCAACATAGAAATAATCATTCTTTTATTCATTTTACATATTTAACAAGCAATTCAACACTTGAAAAAAATACTTTTTTAAGGGTGCATATTGGATGACTTTGGCAAAACCCTGAGAATAAATGACATTTGTACAATCAAAACCACAGGGACTTTTCCTCACATTTCATGCATGGATCTGAGAGAAATTTGATGATTCTGAGATTTCATCATGATTTTATTTTAATCCCACCATCTTCAGTTTATCCACCTCATCCCAAAGATGGTTTTGCTCCAGCGGTCCAGTCTTCACCAGCACCTGTTGTAGGTGAGTCTCTTTCACTTCCTATCCATTACAAAACATGCTGGTGTCAAACTATAATGGGTGAATATTAACATTTGTGCAAACAGCTTAAGTCAGCAAGCGCTCTATTTACTGAAGTAACTGTAAACCATGCTAATGAACACAACATTTTATCTTGACGCCAACAACACAAGGCAAAACATTACCAACAGAGACCCTTATGGCCAATAGAGTTTCCATTAAAACAGTACAGCTTCATTATAAACATTACAACCAGTACATTTTTAATGGGTTAGTGTGTTTTGAGATATACTCCATTGGGATTCATTGGATTTATTACAGCACCAATAGAGGGCCAAGAAATACCAGTAGATTTTCAACATTATAACCATTAAAACCAGCACATTTTAATGGTTTCTAATGTGTTTTGAGACATACTCCATTGAGTCTAATTGGTTTTAAAACACCATCAATAAAAACCCAAACAAATACTAGTAGAGTTCCAATATAATTCCTATTATAACCATCATAATCTGTACATTTTAACTGTTTCTAGTGTGTTTTGAGAAACTCCATTGGGATTCATTGGTTTTAACATGCCACCAAAGATATAGAATTACCAGTAGTTTACATTAAAACCAATATAATTTCCATTATAATCATTAAAGCTATTACATTTGAATGGTTTCTAGTGTATTTTGAAATGTACTACAATAGGATTTATTGGATTTAACATACCATCATCAACACACAGCAAAACATTACCAGCAGAGACCCAAAGGATCAAAAGAGTTCCCATTAATACCAATACATTTTCTTATAAACATTAAAACCAGTACATTTTAATGGTTTCTATTGTGTTTTCAAACATACTCCATTGGAATTCATTGATTTTGCCATGCTACCAATAAAGGCATAGCATTAACAATAGAGTTCCCATTAAAACCAATATAATTCCCATTATAACCATCAAAACTCAGTACATTTTAATGGTTTCTAGTGAGTTTTTAGACGTACTCCATTGGGATTAATTGATTTTAACATGCCACCAATAAAAGGCATAGAATTGCAGTAGAGTTTCCATTAAAACCAATATAATTCCCATTATAACCAATAAAACTAGTACACTTTATTGGTTTATAGTACTATTTTGAAATCTACTTCAAAAGGATTAATTGGATTTACATTCCACTAACAACACAAGGCAAAACATTACCAGCAGAGACCCAAAGGACCGATAGAGTTTCCATTAAAGCCAATACAATCTCTTATAAACATTAAAACCAAACATACTCCATTGGAATTCATTGATTTTACCATGCTACCAATAAAGGCATAGAATTAACAATAGAGTTTCCATTAAAACCAATATAATTTCCATTATAACCATCAAAACTCAGTACATTTTAATGGTTTCTAGTGAGTTTTTAGACGTACTCCATTGGGATTAATTTATTTTAACATGCCACCAATAAAAGGCATAGAAATATCTGTAGAGTTTCCATTAAAACCAATATAATTCCCATTATAACCATTAAAACTAGTACATTTCAATGCTTTCTAGTTTGTTTTGGGACATTTTGGAACATACTATAAAAAGTTAATTAAATTTAACACGTCACCAACAACACAAGGTGAAACATTATCAGCGGAGACCCATACAAGCAACAGAGTTTCTTTTAAAGCCAATACAATTCTCTAATAAACAATAAAACCAGTACATTTGATTGGTTTCCAGTGTGTTATTAGACATACTCCATTGGGAATAATTGGTTTTAACATGACATCAATAAGATGGAAATGGTTACCATAGGGTTTTATTAACACCAATATTATTAAAACCATTATAATCAGTACATTTTAATGGTTTCTTGTATGTTTTGAGACAAATTACATTGGGATTCATTGATTTTAACATGCCACCAGTAAAAGACATAGAATTACCATTGAAACAAATATAATTCCCATTGAAACCATTAAAGCTAGTATTTTTAATGGTTTCTGTATTTTGGAATGAACTACGATAGGATTAAGTGAATTTAACATGCCACCAACAACACAAGGCAAAACCAGCAGACACCCATACGATCAGTAAGTTCCATAAAACCAATACAATTCCCATTATAACATTATAATCAGTACATAGTAATGGTTTCTTGTGTGTTTTGGGATAAACTCCACTGGGATTAACTGGTTTTAACACACCATCAAAAGAAAGCAACAATGACCAGGCTTTCATTAAAACCAATATAACTGTCATTATAATCAGAACAGTGTAAATGTTTTGTGTTTTGGGACAAACTCCATTGCGATAAACTGGTTTTAGCACACTATTAATAAAAAGCAAAAAATTATCAATATAAGGTTACATTAAAAACAATAAAACCAATATAATAAGTAAGATTTAATGGTTTCTTGTGTGTTCTGTGACATCCTCCATTAGGGTTAATTTGCAAATGCCAAAAAACACCATTAAAACCAATATAATTCCTATTATTACCATTAAAACCATGACAAATTCATTACAACTTCTGTGATGGTCTCCTTTTGTTGTTGTTTTTATTCAGTCTGGAAGTCAATCTATTCAACTTATAGGAATTAAATATTGTTGAAGCTGATATTCGCACAACACTCTACTGTAATAGTTCATTTGAGTTTATATTCTGTGCAGTCACGCAGGTGGTGATGATGCCACCTAGTCTGAGCGATGTCCCGGGACAGACGAAATGTCCTCACTGCCAGCAGCAGATCATCACAGAGACGCGATACGTCAACGGCCTGCTCACCTGGCTCATCTGCGGAGGTCTCGGCATTCTGCTGTAAGAAACAAACAACTGCAAGACATCATTACACACATTCACATACTGTACATTTGCAAACGTGTGCAAGGATCTTTTAAAGGTGCTGGATGTACGTTTTTGACTCTTCTAAAGCATAAAAACACAGTATGTTTGGAGATATTTAAAAAACATGCTCAGTGAACATACTTGTTTTTCTGAAATGCTGAAGTCAGATACAGTTGAAGTCAGAATTATTAGCCCCCCTGAATTATCAGCGCCCGTTTATTTTTTCCCCTATTTCTGTTTAATGGAGGGACGATTGTTTCAGCACATTTCTAAGCATAATAGTTTTAAAAACTTATTTCTAATAACTGATTTATTTTATCTTTGACATGATGACAGTAAATAATATTTACTTGATATTATTCAAGACACTTCTGTACAGCTTAAAGTGACATTTAAAGGCTTAACTAGGTTAATAAGGTGAATTAGGCAGGTTATGGGATAACGATGGTTTGTTCTGTAGATTATCGGAAAAAAAAATTAGCTTAAAGGGGCTAATAATTTTGTCCCAAAAAATGTTTTTTAAAAAATTAATAACTCCTTTTATTCTAGCCGAAATAAAACAAATAAGACTTTCTCCAGAAGAAAAAATATTATCAGACATACTGTGAACATTTCCTTGCTCTGTTAAAAATAATTTGGGAAATATTTTCTAAAAATAAAATAAAATCAAAAGGGGGCTAATAATTCTGACTTCAACTGTATTCTGCTTAGAAAATGTGCGTTCTGTGTAAGAATGTCTTTGTTCTGTTCTCTATAACCAGCCCACTGCCAGTTTAACCAATTATATTTCCTCACCTTGGGTTGCCTTGATGGAAAACACAGTGTATTATATTTCAGTTATGAAGGCTTCCTCAATGTATTGTCGTGGCTGAAAATGTGGCCTCTGGAGGACATTAGCAGCCTCCAAAATGAAACAGAGATTCAGAGTTGCAAAAGTCCACATGGGGTGTTTTTAATTACCAAATAATTTAAATATCACAAACATTAGCTCAAGGGAGTCCTAACTCAGTCCTGGAGTGCCGGAAAGTTTCTAGTATATCTAGTAGGGATGCACCGATAACGATACCAGTATCGGGTCGATACTTGGTTAAAATACACATACTCGTATCAAACATGAAAGGCCGATACCACGCACAGAAATCACTCAACAGTAATTCACTACATGGATATGATTTGTAGCTGACTTCAATGTCTTAATGTATTAATTAGCCTAGTGTATTATATACTAATAGCTTAGTCCTTATAAACAATCTGTTTAAAAAATACAATATTAACGAATATTTAGGCTACTGAAGAATAAACCGAAATATAAAAAGTGATCCTTGCTTTGGACGCGTGTAAGCCCAAGAATGCTCCTTTCTGTGCACGTTATCCGTAGATCCTTCTCAGGTCAAGTTTTTTACGAGGCTTGGACGAAGCGGACGGGTAAGAAGGTCACGTGACATACATTTTGCAACACTTAGGACTGCTCTCCTGTATAGTACATTACGTTAGGGGCGAGCACCACCCCTTGTACTTTTTAGATGGATGGATGGATGGATGGATGGATGGATGGATGGATGGATGGATGGATGGATGGATGGATGGATGGATGGATGGATGGATGGATGGATGGATAGATGGATAGATAGATAGATAGATAGATAGATAGATAGATAGATAGATAGATAGATAGATAGAGTAGACAGTAAGGACTCGGAAGACTCTTTGCGTATTAATTATATTGTTTTCGTATAGTTTGTTAGCTAGATACTTCTGGGAAGTTAGATTTAGTTTGGGTTTTGTTCTTTTCATTTCTTTTTCTTCATGTCAGCTCTCCTGTTTTTTTTTCCGTCTTTGTATTCGTCTCAGTGTTGTAAATATTGTATATAGTATATTTTTGCTTTACTTACTTTTTCTTTATTTTGGATTTATTTGTTGTTTTTGTTCACTTTTGGGAATTGTAAATAGAAGCATATATTTTTGGTATTACTTTGGTTGTCTTTACACATATTCACTGTTTATATAAATATATTTTAATAACCTAAATGTCAAACCCCACCATCCCCTAGCATAGCATCAGGGGTTTGTAACACCATGCTTAATCATTAACAGATAAGGACTGTGGATTTGCAGGGTTATCAACAATGTGTCTATATTTCAGGCTTGGAACAGCCCTCTGTTAAAGCTTTTGTGTTCATTCTTGCTACAGGCAAAAAAACGAACAAATAAACTTTATTGAAACCAAATCTATGAAGTATCGGTATTGGTACTCACGAATTAAAATACTCGTACCTGTATCGGTTTGTAAAAAAGAGGTATCGGAAAATCCCTAATATCTAATAATGCTGCAGTCTTACTAGATTTGAGCGCTGCGAAAAAGGGCGATTAAACAAGATGATTAGACATTTAAAAAGCAAGCGATTGGTGCATATAATAAATTTCTTTCCAGAGAGGTCAAGTTTTCATCTTCAATTGGTCTTACACAGTCAAGTGATGCGATTTCGTAGGTCAGAGTTCACCAAGCTTGATCTTTGCACAGCAGTGAACTGCGAAACTTGTCGCACAAGCTTGCGTTTCCGGTCTGATGCATTTGCATGCGTATGAATGGAGGTCTATGGGGAGAAAAGTCCAGTGTGACCACAGCTTGAGAGCTTGATTAGCCGGTTCAGGTGTGTTTGATTAGGCCTGGAGCTAAACTCTTCAGGACACCGGCCCTCCAGGACTGAGTTTGAACACCCCTACATCAGCTGATCGGCTTAACAGTGTAATCTTCAGGCATGGTAATGTCAATCTGGCAACCTGCATTTACATCATGTCATTGGGAGAGGGGCCAGTGAAAAAAACAAAGGTTGAATTTGATCCGCAATACTTAGTTCAACCGCTAGATGTCAGTCCTACATACTGCACCTTCAAATACACCTGAGGAAGTGGTAGAATTCAGGTCTTTACATGACTAGCTTGTTTCTTTTAATCAAGGGTACATTTCCCAAACACACTGAACTACAGTACAGCACAGTGCATTGTAGGAGGAAAAAAAAACAGAGAGTTATGACTGTTTCCCGAACTGCATCGCAGATATATAGTTTGATTATATATGTACGCTAATTTGTGTCTCCAACCTCTTAAGCAGTTCAGTCATTAGACATCTTCACAGTCTTTTCTTTTATTCTTGCCACTGGGAATGCAGTATAGACATCCATCACGTCTGTTTTTGAGTTGTCTGTCTAAAAATGACTGCACAAAGTGGCCTCATCACTATTTTGTATCAACATTTGAGCAAATTTTACAATTGAAGCAGGTGGAGCTCTGGAGGCGGAGCCCCCAATTTACATAATCTAAAACAGTGGCGGCACCCATGGTCCAAAAGTAAATCTGGATTTCTGGAGTAATGTGCACATGTTGTGTGTTTAACTCCTGTGAATTTTTACAAAGATGCATCATTTACATCAGTGTTTCTCAACCATGTTCCTGGAGGAGCACCAGCTCTGCACATTTTCCATGTCTCCTTAACCAAACACACCTGATTCAGATCATCAGCTCATTAGCAGAGACTGAAAGAGCTGTAATGGGTGTGACAGACCGAGACATCCAAAACATTGTGTTGGTGATCCTCCAGGAACGTGGTTGAGAAACATGGATTTACATTATTAAGGCATACTAATGTTGACACTCAGGGTTCCCTTTAAAGGGATAGTTCACAAAGCACTTTGAGGTTTGTTTGTTTTTGTTCTGTAGAACACAAAAGAAGATATTTTGTAGAATGTTGGGAACCTGCAACCATTGACTTCCAAAGTATTTGTTTTCCCTTCTATGGATGCCAATGGTTACAGATTCCCAAACATTCTTCAAAATATCTTCTTTTGTGTTCAACAGAACAAAAATAACATCAAACTGCTTTGTAACATATTAGGGGGAGTAAATGATGGCATAACTTTCATTTTTTTGGATGAGCTACCCCTTTAATGATGCACACAGAACTGAACTCAACTAAACCATCACTTGTTGTACTCCAGTAAATCTGTTAAACCGACACTTGTGTTTTTTTGTCTAGGATCTGGCCGTGTTGTCTGATTCCCTTCTGTGTGAGCGCCTGCAAGGATGTAGAGCATCGCTGTCCAAACTGCAAGCATGTCGTCTTCCTGTACAAACGCATGTAGCTCGCAGGTCTGGGATGATCTTTGATGATATAACACTGATAGAATCGAACAGAATTGTGTTAGTCTTTTTTTCTGAGCATACAGTTGAAGGCAAAATTATTAGCCCTGCTGTGCAATGTTTGTTATTTTTAATTATTTTCCAAGTGCACACTTTTATACATAATAGTTTTAATAACTAATATATCTAATAACTATTTCTTTTATCTTTGCCATGATGACAGTATATAATATTTTACTAGTTGTTTTGCAAGAAACTAGTATTCAGCTTAATGTGAAATTTAAAGGCTCTGTAGACAATCTACAGACAAATGTTCTGTAGACAATCAAAAAATATGTTCTTAAGGGGGCTATAATATTGCTATTTTTAAAAATTGTTTTTATTCGAGCCAAACTAAACAAACTAACACTGTCTCCAGAATAAAAATATAATTAAAATGAAAATAATAATAATAATAATAATAATAATAATAGGAAAATATTTGAAAAAGAATTAAAATTTCACAGCAGGTATAATAATTCTGCCTTCAACTGCATAAAGGACAAAGATGACACTGAACTGAAGCAATATACATTTAATACAGCTGTACTGTTTTCATCACATTATATCCACTTTCATTTTGTAGTTACTGACCATAAAATGCATTGCATCACACATTGCACGGTGCTAAATGTAAGTCAGTAAAAGAATAGATTATCAGCCAAAATGTAATTTTTTTAGATTAGATTTGACCAAACTAATTTTTATAGCTATAAACCTTCCAAGCTATAAAAAGTTGAAACTTGAGCCTGTATTTTATATGTATAAAATCAATTTTGTCCATTTTTTCATCATATTATGTGGTGGGGAAGAAAACTGCTGCCCCATATTTTTTTGTTGTTGTAAATTGTGTATAGATGTTACGTTTAAGCAAACCTTTAATAACATATTGCTGTCATTTTGCTCATTTATACTAATAAAAAACTTGCCATAAAAAAAATCACTTTATACACTGCTTTTTTTGTATCAAAGATATTTGCATCTGCTGCTCACTACTAGCCTGAAGTG
Organism: Danio rerio; assembly: GCF_052040795.2. NCBI lineage: Eukaryota > Metazoa > Chordata > Actinopteri > Cypriniformes > Danionidae > Danio > Danio rerio. The sequence goes on from NC_141021.1 coordinate 57,280,257, forward strand.
CCTTCTGCTGTTCACCACCACTTCTTTAGTATAAGTTGTGTTTAGGTGTTAAATTTAAGCAAATCTTATTGAACTTTTTGCTGTTGTTTTTCTCATTAATTTAAATAAATACCTTTCAATTTAAAACTCTCATTTGTTCATTTTCTTTTCGGCTCAGACCCTTTGTTAAGCAGGGGTCGCCACAGCGGAATAAACTGCAAACTTATCCACCATATGTTTTACGCAGCAGATGCCCTTCCGGCTGCAGCCCATTACTGGGAAACATCCATACACACTCATTTACAATGGACGGATCCGGAGGAAACCCATGATAAACACGGGGAAAACATGCAAACTTAACACAGAAATGCCATCTGACCCAGCCGGGACTCGAACCAGCGACCTTCTTGCTGTGAGGAGACAGTGCAACCCACTGCGCCACCGCGTCACCTTAAAAGGCTCTACAGAAATACATATATATTTCGTCATTCGCAATTTCATTTACAGTTAACCAAAACTTATATCACTATAAAGATAATGGTGTTCATATAAACACTATAAATGAGGACTTCTCCCTCAATCCCCGGGTCTAAATGCAGACTCAGTGCAGCAGGTCTCTTGCCATGTGTATTTTAACCATTAGCCCTGCCGATAATCTGGAGGATTTAGGCGAACACAGCAGCACGGCGTTGTGTCTAAATGTGAACGAACTCCTGATAAAAGACAACGTCCACCATTCTCCAATTCTTGTACTGCTCTCCTGACAAAAAAATCTTGCTGCACACAAACAGCTTTGCTGTATCGGCCCTGACAGCATCGCTGGGAAAAACATGCAACAAACCCCGTGGATCATGGAAACAAACACATAAGACCCTTCATGAACAGCTAAATACTGTGTGCCGTGGGTCCGTGTCTCACAGCTTGGCACTGGCAGGTCTGCCTTGCCTTTGGAAAGCACGTGCAGTCATGAATAATTAAGCAGCCGGCTCTTCTCATAGGATAAGAAAACTCCGCTATGAATAATACTCATTATTATTCATAGCGGAGTTTTCGTCACTCCACTTGCAGTTTTGCGATACGTCGCCGGTTTTGATCCGCCCCAAAAATAATTTTAAACCCGGAAGCTGAAATTAGCTGACAAAAGCTCTAAATTATCCAGTTTTCCCACACTTAAAGCTGACAGCTGCTAACATTGTCTTAACTGATGCTCAACACACACACAAATCTGTTAAAATCTCAAAAAAGCACTCGAGCGTTTCGTGAACCTTTAATAAACACTCTAAAACTTTTGTCCGCTGCTGTATCCGTTCTAGCAGCATGTAAGGCCATGTTTGATTGTTTTGTTGTTGCTATGTACTTCCAAACATCATAAAAATTCAAAGATCATAAAAGATTAAAAATCTTTTCACTTTTTTTTCACTTTCACACAAAACAACACAGAATGGAGTTAATCGTTGGCTTATTGACACCCACAACAATGTTGCTGTGCTAAGCACTTAAGAAATCTGAACGTATTTAAACAGAAGCAAAAATAGCCTACTTGACGTGACACTGTACAGTTTCAGCACTGTAAATACGGGTGTTTTGAGGACATGTTTCTCAGCCAGTACTCACGTCAAGTTTATTTGAGATATGAGGAACTGCTGAATCCACTTCCAGCATTCATTCACAGGATTCCAGCTCCACCCCTCGTCTTTGCCTTTTCATTGTCTTTCTTCGTCTTTGTTATCTCGTTGTCTTAGAGAAAAGCATCAGTTTCCACAGCTCACAGTTGACTTCTGAAACACACAGGTAGGCATATACGTCTGTATACATGCATATATTGAAATGTATTTAGGTTGTTTAAATGGGGATCATATTCTTTTCTTTTGGGCTGTATATGCTTCCATTTTACTTCGTTTCAACGATGATAATTGTTAAAATAATAATACATTACATGCATACATTGTAATATGTTTAAGTGTTTTAGATGGGGATCTTATTTGTTTACTTTTGGACTGGATATATGTATCTGTAGCTATAATACAATTGAACTGTGTAATAAAAGAACAAGAAGGATAACGCCAATTTAAAAATACATATTATTATTATTATTATTATTATTATTATTATTATTATTATTATTATATAAAAATACTAATTATTGAATTTTATATAATATATAGTAGTCAATGTTTGTGGTTCAAAAGTGCTTTTCAAAATTGTCCTAAGACATGAATGGATGTTGTTGAGTAGTTTTAGGACAATTTTGGCGAAAGGTTTTGACTCACTTTCAATGTTGACTACTCTGTGTTAGAACTGTGATTAAACTTTGTGTCTAAATGAAAAGTTGCCTTAATTACTCATGTAACTTTTAATTCAAGTGTCCGTTTGCAGTTGAAATGTTGTCACTTTTAGAAAGTTCAGATTTAAAAATATGAATTTTGAGAATTAAAATTGAGTTTCTCCACACACATGTTCCGCCGACTCGTCTGTCAACCAGAACACAAACTCCTGACTGGGGAAATGTTGTCAAACTGGCTGCTCTACTGTTAGGATATGAAACTAACTAACACAGTTTTACAGAAATGGTTGTGTTACAATTAAGTCTCACTAAAGTCTCACAGAGTTTATTAACTATACTATAGTCAAGTCTATTATACTATAATATACAGTTGAAGTCAGAATTATTAGCCCCCTTCAAATTTTTTTCTTATTTTTAAAATATTTTCCATATGATGTTTAACAGAGCAAGGTAATTTTCACAGTATGTCTGATAATATTTTTTCTTCTGGAGAAAGTCTTATTTGTTTTATTTCGGCTAGAATAAAAGCAGTTATTAATTTTTTAAAAAACATTTTTGGGACAAAATTATTAGCCCCTTTAATCTATATTTTTTCTCGATAGTCTACAGAACAGACCATCGTTATACAATAACTTGCCTAATTACCCTAACCTGCCTTGCTAACCTAATCACCCTAGTTAAGACTTTAAATGTCACTTTAAGCTGTATAGAAGTGTCTTAAAGAATATCCAGTCAAATATTATTTACAGTCATCATGACAAAGAGAAAATAAATCAGTTATTAGAGATGAGTTATTAAAACTATGTTTAGAAATGTGTTGAGAAAATCTCTCCATTAAACAGAAATTGGAAAAAAATAAATAAACAAGCGGTCTAATAATTCAGGGGGCTAATCATTCTGACTTCAACTGTATGTATAAATATACATATAATTAAATGAATGCTCCAGCATACTGTAGTATCAGCTATGAACTTATAAACTGTAATACATACTTTAGTATAATTTTTACTACAGTAACAGTGGTGCAATATAATATGGGTGTTGGGTAAATTGTATATATTACTATAGTTGTTGTGTTGTCTTTACTATAGTATGTTTACAAAAACACTGTAGTATTTACCATATTTATAGTATTTTTTCATGGAAAGAAAACTGCAAAATCAATGCATTGCATCTAGAATACAAATATCTAACAAAATAAAACAGATGGTTGCACGAGTTTATAGCAAAATCATTTTAAAGCAGGTTTAAATTATATTTTAAACATTAAAATGGATAGATCTTGTGCTGGACTGTGACTGGTCGCTGTAAATTAACATGTTGAAGGAAACATGTAGTTTTATTTGCTTTATTTTGTGATAAATCTATGGAACGGCCATCTAATAAAACCAATAATCAACTCAAAGCTGTGGTTTATTGTGAATTTATAACATCTAAAGGGGTATCTTAACACATAAATCTCTGTAAATCACAGCTTATTGCGGCTTGATGCTTTTATTTATTGCTTATTCCACAAAGTCTTATTTTCACAAAGTAATACGAAGCAGTTTCTTTGGCTCGGTATTGATAGAAGTCACAGATGTATGCTTGTAGAGTATTTTGAGAGTTTTTTTTTAGAGGAAAAGCTTTGATATATAGTGATAAATAAAGCAATAGTGATAAATGAGGCCATTTCTTTGGCTCAGCATTGATAATGGTGACAGATGTATGCTGGTAAAGTATTTTTAGAGTATTTTACAGTGTTTTTTAGACTAACAGCTTTGAATGAATACAGTAATAAATAAGGCAATAAGGCTATTGCTTTGGCTCAGTATTGATAACATGCACAGATGTTTGTTTGTAGACTATTTTTTGAGCGTTATCTATTCAATTCAATTCAATTCAGCTTTATTTGTATAGCGCTTTTACAATGTAGATTGTGTCAAAGCAGCTTCACATAAATGGTCATAGTAACTGGAACAGTGTGGTTCAGTAACTGGAACAGTGTGGTTCAGTTTTTAGTGTTTAAGTTCAGTTCAGTTTAGCTCAGTTCAGTGTGATTTAATCATTACTGAGAGTTCAAACACTGAAGAGCCAATTCATCGATGCGTAGCTCTACCAATCCTGAACCATGCGAGGCAGTGGCGACAGCGGAGAGGGAAAAAAAACTTCACCTTCTAGAGTCAAAGCTTCGAATGTTTAGTAATGAATAAGGCAATAGTGATGAATAAGGCCATTTCTTTGGCTCAGTATTGATAACAGTCACAGATGTATGCTAGTAGAGTATTTTATGAGTATTTTACAGTGTTTTTTAGAGTAACAGCTCCAAATGTATAGTAATAAATAAGGCAATAGTGATGAATAAAGCCATTTCTTTGTCTTAGTATTGATGACAGTCACAGATGTTTGTTTGTAGAGTATTTTAGAGTATTTTACAGTGTTTTTTAGAGTAAAAGCTTTGAATGTATAGTTATAACCAAAGAAATAGTGATAAATAAGGCCATTTCTTTGGCTCATGATTAATAACAGTCGTAGATGTATGTTTGTAGAGTATTTGTACAGTATTTTTTAGAGTACCAGCTTCAAATGTATAGTAATAAAAAAGGTAATAGTGATAAATAAGGCCATCCCTTTGGCTCATTATTGATAACAGTGACAAATGAATGCTTGTAGAGTATTTTTACAGTATTTTACCGTGTTATTAAAGTGACAGCTTTGAATGTATAGTGAAAAATAAGGCCATTTATTTGGCTCATCATTGATAACAGTGACAGATGTATGCTTGTAGAGTATTTTTACAGTATTTTACTGTGTTTTTTAGAGTAACAGCTTCAAATAAATAGTGAAAAATAAGCCAATTTCTTTTGCTTATTATTGATAACAGTGACATATGGATGTTTGTAGAGTGATATTTCTTTGTAAAGCATTAACAAACCACTTTGATTCTAAATGTCTGCTAAAAACCAAATTTCTATTCTAAAAATCTACAAGTCTAATGCTCAACCAATTTTTAACATGTGTTGAAAGTTAAGTTGACATTCATGTAAAGTCTCAATAGCTCAGGTTATGTGACGTAAAATCTGAAACCTGCTTGTTGCAGATGTATTTTTAGAGCAATAGCATGCGACCGTGACTCAGCACAGACAATAATGACTCACTGATGTCACATCAGCATGGTCTGAATTCTTAATTATGGCAAATATCCTAATTTGTGACGTCAATGTGGCCGTATGATGGTATCAAATTAGACTGTTGCGATCAACTGCTAAAGCTTTTATACAGTATTTTTGGCGAATGCTGCAAAAATCGTAACTTTAAACAGGTATAATAACAAAAATACTTGTTTTTTAATAAAATATAATTGTAAATATAAAATTATGTATATAATAAAAGAATTGTTTATTGCTTTAAGTTCAGACTGAAAAAAATGCTTACACTAAATTAAACGGCAAAACGGTGAGAAATGGCAGATTTATTACAATTACTATAGTTCAACAACTCGAGTTTATTAGCTTTTTACTCCATTTACTAAATGAACCATGAGTTGTAATGAGATCATTTTTACACATTAAAAGGCATTGACTAAAAAATTTACATCATCTAAGATTAATAAAACCTTTTGTGCATGTAGTTTTCATTGTGGGTTTAGTTAAATTAACTAAAATATTGCACAGTTAACCTAAAATATCCTTATATGCTGTAATATACTGGTTGACTTAAATTTTTAAGCTAAATCAAAATGGTTTTATTTATAAACTTATAGTTTATTAAACTGACTTAAAACAGCGTGTGTAACTTATAAAATTAATTTAGAAATAGATTAGCTTAGTTACAATTAACTAAAAAACACATGTTGTCATGACTAATTGATCTTTTAATTTTGATTGTATAAATAGTCCAGCTTAATCTCACGAGGAAACGTAAGTGTTTTACGTTGTGTCAGTTTAGTGGCTTATTCGGACGAATATGTACGACTTTAAAAAGGAGGCGTGGCACCTTACCCCACCCCTAACCCCAACTGTCATTGGGTGACGAGTAAATCGTACTAAATTGTACAAATTTGATCGTACGAATTCATACAAATTAGCCACTAAATCAAAAAGTTACGAATTGCTGTGAGATTGCATTGAAATAGTCACATAATTTTTAGTCAATATTTATGCAGAAATCTTCACGTTTGATCTATTAAGCTAATTAAGCAATTAAATCTTCAAGCATCTGGTGCTGTAATAAACACTTTAAATAAAGTGTAAACATTATTAAATAAAAGGCAGTTTAAATAATAAGTAATTATTCATGATACTTTAAAGCGACCATGATGTTAACTTTGTTCATGTTCATTACCACAATTTATTAAGCTATTGAATATCAAGACAGCATTTAGTGCATTCATTATTATTAACATTTTTGAATAACAATCCATTAGCTGTTAGCTAGTTAATGCATGTTAGTTAGCATGAACTAACGTTATTTAACTTTATTTACCGTTTTCGAAGATGCAAGATATGTATTAATTGTTTGTTCATATTAGTAAAAACATTAACTGATGGCCCATTATTTTAAAGTGTCATCTGGTTTGCCAATGTTGTACTCAGAACGGTCAATAAAGCCAGTTTAATTGTCATCTGCAGTTTGCCGAACATGGAAAAGGGAATGTCACCTCCGCCATATCCTGGCCCTCCACTGGTCCAGAACAACATTACCTACCAGCAGCCGCCGGTTACTTATCAACCTCAAGCAGGTCAGCTGAACAAAGCCCTAAAATTGAGTTTATTGATTAATTGTTCATTGATTACTACAGTGCTTCAATTATGATCTTGTTGTTTTTCAGTTCCGATGGCTGCTGTGTACAATCCAATGACTCAGCAGTCAGTCATGTCGTCCACTGTAACCCAGTCATCTAGCATGGGTGAGAACTGACGTCTTTTTTAACTATAGGGTAGAACACACTTGAAGTCTTACAGCATTACCAAACCCTGTCGCCACTTTCTAAATATAGAGAATGGAAAAAAAATCTGCACTGTAATGATGACATGACATATTTTTGTGTCTGCATTGTTTGCATTGTAAAAGTCGATGATGTTAAAGAGACAAAAGCAGGAGGGTTTTAACGAAAATATTTAGAAACAATGTAGAAGTGTCATATTATGATTATAATTTATTCTAATTATCATTAAATTAATAATAGAAAACAAATTCTGACAAAAAAAAGTCAAGAGTGGGTTAAAAAGTCAGAAAAATTGTAAGTAAGTCATGAGATGTCAAAATTATGGCAAAACTAAACTATGAGATACGACATACTAAATTGTAATTATGAGATAAACAGACAAAATCTACGTAATCATAATAATGAGATAAAATATCAAAGCTACGATGTAACTATACATTAAATCATGATGGAGTTAAGTAATAGATATGAGCTTAAAGTCAAAAATGAACATGCTAGATCATAATTATAATACAAAATTGCAAACATGATGAAATAATAGTTCTGAGATGTCAGAACTTACATATTATAAGATAAACATTAAATATTATAACAATATAAAATGATTAAATATAAGTCAAATTTGACTTTTATGTTCAAACTGTAAAATAAAAAGTCAGATATATGACACTAAATCGGAATTATGACAACTGACAGTCATAACTATAAAGACAATTATAAAATATAAAGAGATAAAATACAAAACTGATATATATATATAGTCATAAATGTCAAAATTGACACATTAAGTCATAAAAAGTCAGATATTTCACATACTAAATCAGAATTATGATAACTGACAGTCATAACTATGAGATAATTTTGATTTATCTCACTAAGACAATTATAAAATTTAAAGAAATAAAATACAAAAGTGATTTATAGTCATACATGACAAAACTGACACATTTAGTCATAAAAATTCAGATGTATGACATCAAATCATAATTATGAAAACTGACAATCATAACTATGAGATAAGTCTAAATTACACTAGAAGTTCCATTATAAAATACAAAGAAATAAACTACAAAACGGATATACAGTCATAACTGTCATAAAAGGTCATATATATGACATAATAAATCATAATTATAAAAAACTGACAGTCATAACTATGAGATAAGTCTAAATTACACTAATAAGTCCATTATAAAATACAAAAGATAAAATACAAAAGTGATTTATAGTTATAAATGTCCAAACTGACACATTAAGTCATAAAAAGTCAGATGTATGACATTTTAAATCATAATTATGAAAACTGACAGTCATAACTATGAGATAAATCTAAATTACACTAGTAAGCCAATAATAAAATACAAAAAAATAAACTACAAAACGGATGTACAGTCATAACTGTCATAAATGTCCAAACTGACACATTAAGTCATAAAAAGTCAGATGTATGACATATTAAATCACAATTATGTAAACTGACATTAATAACTATGAGATAAGTCTAAATTACATAAATAAGTCCATTATAAAATACAAAAAGATAAAATACAAAAGTGATTTATAGTTATAATTGTCAAAACTGACAGGTTAAGTCATAAAAAATCAGATGTATGACATATTAAATCATAATTATGAAAACTGACAGTCATAACTATGAGATAAATCTAAATTAAGTCATATTTAAGAGAAAAAAGATGAAAATCTGAAAATAAGTAATAAATATGAGATAAAAAAAAGTCTAATTTATGACATAGCCATAATTATGAGATAACAGTCAAACTGACACAGTGAAACAGAGATACAGTTCTAAACTGAAAGTAAACATGTCAGAATGGAGATAACCTCAAGAATGATGAAAATGGTGAAGCACCAGTTGCAGTTTCTTAGTGAATTTGGAGAAAAGCCTCATGTTTTTTTTTTTTTTTACCTCATGTTGTGTCACATTTTGAGATTGTCGTCTGTTTTCCAGGTCAAATGGCACCAGTTTACCCAGGAGTAGTTTCTCCAGGCATGTCTACATCCACAGTAACTCAGACAATGCAGTCTACAGCCATGCCTGGCATTGGTGAGTGCTGATAAAACCCTCTGTGTAAATAACATCCAGAGCTCTTCAGTGTTAGACAGCAATATTACAGGCAGAATTAGGATTTCAGTTGTGTCGAATGTTTAAAACAGTCAAACAATATATGGAAGGCCAACCCAGGCTGAATACGTACCCCTATATACATTTCTGGAGAGCGCTAAATACAACCCGGGCTCATTGTGGAAACGTAGCCCCGCGGACGTTTCTGCGGACCGCGATTTACAACCCGGGAGGTACGTATTTGAGCGGTTTTTGTTTTCGCGGATCCGCGAGAGGCAGCTGTGCGCGCTTTTTCGCGTCTCAGGCGCCTCTCGGGAGCGTGCGCCGTTCACGCCTGCGCCGTTCTCGCGCGAAAAGCCGCCGGATCGGCCGACTCGGCTGCCCTCCTCTTCCTCCTCCTCCTTCTTCCCTAAACCCGAGCGACGGTTCGCAAAAGCCGTCCAGAAAAAAAAAAAAAGCAAAAGCCCTCGTCTTCGATTTCGACCGCGTTTTTGGATCCCGCCGCGTTCTCGTTATTTTTCGGATTCCGTTTTTCGTCTTACCTGATTTCAGGAACCGATGTTCCCTGGACTCGATCCCGGTCGTCGTCCCCGTGGCCGGCTACTCCTCCTCCTCCGGGGCCTCCGCTCCGCTCCGCCGACACAACGCTGTGGGCTAAGCGGACAAACTGGTTGCATCGGGAAAGCCCTCCACTCGGGAGGCGAGCCGTCGGCCGGCGAGCGCGAAGAGGAGGGGTGAGGCGGCGCCACACCGCCCCGCAGCGTTCGCTCGAAAAAAACTAAACGCGGCCTTACGTACCTCCGGCCATGTAAATCGCGGTCTCCAGAAACGTCCGTGGGGCTACGTTTCCAGAATGAGCTTGGGTTGGCTAAATACGTCCCAGGAGCTACATTTTTGTTTTCTCGAATCCACCAGAGGCCGCTGTGTATGCTTTTTGAGATCTTACATTTCTCTCACGAGTGCCATTCGTACCTGCTGGTCTCCCGTAGAGTCCACCAGAGACAGCTATCTGTCTGACTAACTGACCCACTCTCCACCTTCCCTAAACCCAACCATTAGTGTTTTCAAAAGCACCGATTGACCAGAAATGTATGTAGGGCTGCGTTTTCAGAATGAGCATGTGTTGCGAAAGCCACATAAATAGTCAGATTTGTGTTCTTGGCTTTTATAATTACATTTTTCCTCTCTTGCTTTCAGCTCCGATGGCTGTTTACAACCCACAGCCCGCTGTCATGTCGTCCTCAGTAATTCAGACGGTTCAGACTGCTGCGCCTCCTCCTGCCCAGAGTGAGTTATAAAGTCCTAGGCTATGTTTACACAACATTCATTTTCCTTCAGCTTAGTCCCTTATTTATCAGAGGTTGCCACAGCGGAACGAACCACCAACTATTTCAGCATATGTTTTACACGTTTATGTTTATTCAGTAGATGAATAAACTAAATTGGCCTTAGTGTATGATTGTGCATGAATGTTTCGCAGTACTGGGTTGCAGCTGAAAGGGCATCCGCTGTGTAAAACATATGCTGGAATAGTTGGCGGTTCATTCCACTGTAGTGGCCCCTGATAAATAAAGAAACTAAGCTAAAGGAAAATTGATGAATGGATTTCAGTTTACGCAGTTTGCATGTTATTGTAGTGCAAATGTGGTTACTATTAAAATGAATACTAAAAGTATGGCCCAACCGACATCTAGTGTTTAATTTCTGCCTAGATGTTATATGTAATTTTCCTCAATATTTCTTCTTCTTTCTGTATAGCCACAGTGGTGCTCATGCCCTCACGACTGGGTGAGTGTCCAGGACAGATGAGATGTCCTCACTGCCAGCAGCAGGTGGTGACCGAGACCACATATGTCAACGGACTGTTGGTGTGGGGCATCTGCATTGGTCTCGGCATTTTCGGGTAAGCAACAGCATTCATCAGTTTCTCACTAGCGGAACTATTGGACGCATTTATGTAGATTTGTATTTACAAGTTTGTATTTGTATTGAGTATATTTTTCAGTACTCTTTCCACCACTGAAAGTAGCTAAGTAATGCAACTAGTTGGTGGAGTAACTCAATATTGTAATGCACTACTTTTAAAAGTAAGTTTCCCCAACACTGATCATGACAAAGATAATCAGTTATTAGAAATGAGTTGCTCTCTGTTAGACAGAAATTACGTGAAAAATATTCAGGGGGCTAATAATTCAGAAAGGCTAATGATTCTGACTGTATAAAATGACCAATTTTGATGGTCATTGTTTCTGTCTAGGATCTGGCCGTGTTGTTTGATTCCCTTCTGTGTGGATTCCTGCAAAGACGTCCAGCATCGCTGTCCAGGCTGCAAATCTCTTGTGTATGTGTACAAACGTAGTTAAGCTTGTTCTGGAACAAGAACGGGGAAAAAGAATCTGGACTTGACTGTACTTTCTTATTCATTGATAAATAATGCTATACACCTTATGGGTTTCTCCTTGTTGCAACATAGGCTCATTCTGAAAGTGTACATCTATGTACATTTGTGGAGATTGCGAATTATGTAGCCAGAGGTATGTATGGCTGAATTTCTTCTTTAAAACGAATGCTACAAGGTGGTATGACACCGTTCCTTTTCGCGCTTACCAGCTGACCACTTACCTCCGTGGCTTTTTCACTGTTACCAATTTGCCCAGGGGCTTGTCATGTTCGGTGGCGGACTTTTGATGTGGAGCGGAGTTGGCTGTGACGATTAGGTTCGAGTCAGGTCAATCGGTGCTTTTGAAAACACTATCAGTTGGGTTAGGAAAGTAGGTGGGCAAGTCAATCGGTGCTTTTGAAAACACTATCAGTTGGGTTAGGAAAGTAGGTGGGCAAGTCAATCGGTGCTTTTGAAAACACTATCAGTTGGGTTAGGATAGTAGGTGGGCGGGTCAATCGGAGCTTTTGAAAACACTATCTGTTGGGTTAGGATAGTAGGTGGGCGAGTCAATCGGTGCTTTTGAAAACACTATCAGATGGGTTAGGGTAGTAGGTGGGCGAGTCAATCGGTGCTTTTGAAAACACTATCAGATGGGTTAGGGTAGTAGGTGGGCGAGTCAATCGGTGCTTTTGAAAACACTATCAGATGGGTTAGGGTAGTAGGTGGGCGGGTCAATCGGTGCTTTTGAAAACTATCGGTTGGATTTAGGGAAGGAGGAGGGTGGTTGAATTTGTGGTTTTGAAAACACTGTCGGTTGGGTTTAGAGAAGGGGGTGGGCACTGGTTAATCAGTGCTTTTGAAAACACTGTCGGTTGGGTTTAGGGAAGTGGGTGGGCGGGTCAATCGGTCCTTTGGAAAACACTATCAATTGGGTTAGGGAAGTGGGTGGTCGAGTCAATCTGTGTTTTTGAAAACTCTATCGGCTGGGTTTAGGGAAGGAGGAGGGTGGGGCAGTCGATTGGTCAGTCAGTCAGTTAGTCAGTCAGTCATCAGCGACCTCTGGTGGATTTACGTGAGAGCAGAAGGTGCAAATGACACTCGCAAGAGAAATTTGAAATCGAAAAAAGCGTACACACTGGCCTCTGGTGGATTTATGAAAACAAAAACTGCAAAAAAACATACCTCCTGGGATGTATTTGGCACTCTCCAGAAATGTATACAGGGGTATATATTCAGAATGAGCCTGGGTTGCTTTCTTGTGGATGGAATATGATTTATTCTTTCCTTATTTACTGTAAACAGGGTTCCCATAGGTCATGGAGTTACTGTCTTTTTTTCAAAGACAGGCAGATTTTATATATTTTGTTTTTGTTTGTCACTGTTCATCACAATGTAATTTTTATATACCTCATTGTAGTATTGCATTGTTTTACACATGTTGTTGTGGTTAGGCTATGTCTCAACTTCCTTTAATTCCTTTCACGGCCATCAACTGGCAACCATTTACATCAAATGCAGTCACCAGACCTGTAAACTAAGACTAACATATCAGAATAAAATAATTTTTAGAGCTCTGGCTTCAAAATAATAAAAAAGTAAAAAGTAAACAACTGAAAAATTGAATGTAAAGTTTGTAAAACTGCTATTAAGCTACCACAACTACACAAACAGTAAGTACCTCAGATCTTTTTAAAAGAAAATGTGAGGTAAACTATGCATTGTTCTAACAGTGGCTATTAAAGTCCTGCAAAATTATATTAAAGCTAAAACCATTTTAATATTATGCAAACCACAACAGCTGCCTGTTTTTTTTAATTCATAATAGGTCATGGAAATTCAGTTTTTTAGTCAGTCAAAGTCAGGACATTGTACTTAAAGTGGGAACCCTGTGTAAACTATTAAATGAACATAGCAGGATGTACTATAATGATTATGTAAATATGTTCAGGGCAATCTAGTAAAATATAAATGTATATTTCACTCCTACACTTCACTATTTATTCATGACATGCTTATTTTAAGTGTTTGTCTGAATAAATTGTTCTTAAAGGGATAGTTCACCCAAAACATGGAAAATTTTATGATTTTTTTTTTAGTTGAACACGAAACAAGATATTCTGAGAAATGTTGGGGGTAAAATTGACATCTATATAGGAACCAAAAAACCTATATAAGCCAATGGCTGTTTGTAACACGCTAAGAATCAGTAATGGTGACCGAATTTTCATTTTTGAAGGGTGAACTATCCCTTTAAATGTCTTTTAAAACCTTATTGTTTCAAAACAATTACAGATTTGCTATATCCGATGTTGTTTATTAAAAAAATATAACCTGGTATTTCAGATCTATATAATAGACAATGTAAATGACTCCTTTAACCTGAATGCAATTATTAACAATAAAAAGCATATTTCCCAATGCTGCCTTCTCTTAAAGAAACAGTTCACCCAAAATGTAAATTTACTTGTTTCAAACGATTATGAGTTTAATTCTTCTGTTCAAGACCAGAGAAGATAGTTTAAATGATACTGGAAAATGGTAACCACTGACTTCCATATTATTTGTTTTTTCCACTGTGGAAGTCAATGGTTACAGGTTTTCAGCTTTCTTCAGAATATCTTTGGTGTTCAAACACTAAAGTGAAAAGTCATCTATATCTTGGATGGTCTTATGGTAAGTAAATTAACCACAAAATTCCCCCTAAAGGATAAAAAATGGCAACTTAGTCTTTTTCCCTAAACTACAGACTTTAATTATAAATCAACCAATTAATCAATCAATTAACCAACCAATCAACCAACCAACACACCAGTCAATCAATAAATCAATCAACTAACCAACCAATCAATAAACCAATCAATCAATCAACCATTCAATAAATAAATCCAATCAACCAACAAACCATCCAACCAATCAACAAACCAACAAACCAGCCAACCAACCAATCAATCAATCCATCAACCAACCAGTCAATCAAACTTCCAACCAAACAACCGACTAATCAACCAATCAACCTACCAACAACCAATCAATCAATTAATCAACCACTCAATCAATCCATCAACCAACCAATCAACCAACAAACTAGCCAACCAACCAATCAATCCATCCATCAACCAACAAACCAACCAACCAACCAAACAATCAATCCATCAACCAACAAACCAACCAACCAACCAATCAATCAATCCATCAACGAACCAACCAACCAACCAATCAACCTACCCACCAAACAACCAATAAATCAACCAACCAACCAACCAATTAACCTACCAGCAACCAATCAATCAATTAATCAACCAATCAATTTATCAACCAACCAACCAACAAACCAACCAACTAATCAATAAATCCATCAACCAACCAATCAATCAACCTTCCAATCAATCAACCGACCAATCAACCAATCAACCTACCAACACCCAACCAATCAATTAATCAACCAATCAATTTATCAACCAACCAACAAACCAACCAACCAATCAATCCACCCAACCAACCAACCAACCAACCAACCAACCAACCAACAAACCAGTCAACCAACCAACCAATCAATCAATCCATCCATCCATCCATCCATCCATCCATCCAACAACCAACCAACCAACCAACCAACCAACCAACCAATCAATCCAACCAACCAACCAATCAATCCATCCATCCAACCAACCAACCAACCAACCAACCAATCAATCCATCAACCAACCAACCAACCAACCAACCAACCAACCAATCAATCAATCCATCCAACCAACCAACAAACCAACCAACTAACAAGCCAACCAACCAACCAATCAATCCATCCAACCAACCAACCAATCAATCAATCCATCAACCAACCAACCAACCAACTAATCAACCTACCAACCAAACAACCGACCAACAAATCAACAAACCAAGAAAACAATCAACCAATCAACCAATCAATCAACCAACCAATCAATCAAGCAAGTAATCAACCGTTCAATTAAACAACCAATCCTGATCAATTAATCTAATCAATCAAACTCTATTTATAAATTAAAATACCCAAAATGCTGTGCAAAGAACCTAAAACAGGACATAAAATACAATTACGAAATGCTTAAAAACCCATGAAAAAAATCCTATAAACAATCAAAATGTCAACAGGCTGAAGAGAAAACACGGGTTTAAAGATCTGATTTAAGAACAGACAACGAAGAGCTCTAATAACCAGAGGCAAAGCATTCCTCAATTTAGCAACTGCTACAGTAAAAGACATGGTCCCCTGTGAGCTTACGCTGTGTTATATGCATATTCAGAAACAATTGTCATCAGCTGAGTGAGCAATAATAAAGAATTGATCTCTCTTTTTATCCTGGTCCATCTAAAACCAGTTACAAAGCTGCTGAACTGACCCTGAAACTTCCATATTAGCTGATCCGGTTCTGTTGGTTGTTTTCCCACCCATACATTAGCATTATAATGACTTTAGCCACAGCTCTACTTATACTCAATATCAACTATTGTCCTTAAAACGTGCTGTTGACCAAGTATGCTGAGTCTGCATAAAGATTCATGCATCATTGAACACACTGAAAGACATCAGGCACATTGTTGAGTCGTCATCCATTTTAAATTTAAATCCATTATCAGGTTTCATTGTCAAGCCTTACTGCATGCACATCCATTTGTTAAAGTTCAGTAAAACATTCAGGAACAATTGTGATCATCCAAGAGAACAATACAAAAAAACAAGCACATTACAAGCTGAAACTGAAACTTCTTTGTCAAATATGGGGTTTCATCCTGGGAATCATGGCATTTATCCTGGGTTTTTTTTTTTTTTTGGAGACACATAGACTCTTGTTAGTTTGCTCATGTAAGGCATTTCCGTTAATATGAAGGTCCTGATTAAAAATGGATAAGTTGACCGATGTAAGCTTGTGACAATGAAAATCTAGGTGCTTTAAATAACAAGATCTCAAGTTTGTGTATGTGTATGTGTGTTTGTGTGTGTGTGTGTGTGTGTGTGTGTGTGTGTGTGTGTGTGTGTGTGTGTGTGTGTGTGTGTGTGTGTGTGTGTGTGTGTGTATGTGTGTGTGTGTAAAATAGGAGGATGTTCTGAATACTCATTTGACATTAGCGTTCATACTAGTATTTCCAGTTTCACCCCTATCATGTTAGTTTCATTTCACTAAAGAGTTTTTATTTAATACACTTCAGTAACTCCTTTTACCTTTCAACAACTGAAGTTATTTTGTACATTTTATATGGGCAAATCCTTTCTATAGCTAAACCGCAAGTCATTTTTGTTGTCAAATATTTTTTTTTATTAATATTTTACGCAGATATTACATCATTTAAAAATTTGTAAAACACTGCTTGGCTTTTTTAATCTCACCCAAATAAGGGTGATTAATGAAAAATGTATAATAAATAATATAATAAATAAATATTGTTTTCAATGAAAAGTTCTACGGCAAAGTCTTTTGTTAAATTATATGTTGCCTGTTTGTTTTGAATGCATCGACTTCCTCTATTAAATAAGACCGAAGTGTTTAAAGGTTATCTGATGATCTGCTGGTAAATGATCAGCCAGTTGGACAACACTTGGAGTAACAGATGAGTCAGCGAACGTGTGTGGAAAATGTGAAAGGACGTGTCATTTTTGGAACTTGAACATTCTAATGACAATGTTTCCACAGTTTCCATGGTAACAATTACAGACATGCATTACATACTGAATCAAATTGGCTGACATTTGATACTGAGGTTTACCCACATCATTTCATAATAAACAAAATTTATGTTAAAATCACACCTCAATCATGTTTAGGTCATGTCTCAATTATTCACATTAAAACATCGCACAATCAACAATATCATTTTGCTAAATGTTGTAAACCTGTAGCCATTGAAAACTGTCGGTTCCCAAAACAATTGACTTCCATAGTATTTCTTTTTAGGATGTAATTTGCTACCAGTTGTTTCAAAATATCTTCTTTTAAAATAAAAGTTGCCTTTGCTATGCCTTTGAGTACTTATTATCTAAAATAAATCACTGCTTTGGTAACCACACTTATAAAAGTGCCTCTTAATAAGTGTTTAACGTCATCAGCTCACGTGATCAATATTCCAGGTAACTCATCTCTGAGTCAAACGGCAACAGTTAGTAAGCCTGTTACAGTATTTTGCTTTGCCATTGTTTTGTGTAGAACTGTCAAAGAACTTATGTTTTTCTCATTTGCGTTTTTAATATATTGATATTTTAATAAATAATACTTTAACTAATATAATAATAATAATAATAATAATAATAATAATAATAATAATAATAATAATAATAATAATAATAATAACAATAATAATAATAATAGAAATGTATATGTAATTATGTAAATATGTAATTAATAAAGAAATGTTTCCTCATCTATTTAGGACATCATTTGGTCTAAAATAATGTTTGTTACTACCAGATTTCACAAGTCACCTAATCAAGCCTAACCAGAAATATTAATCTTTCGTTCTCCAATAGAGTTTTCATTGTGATCATGTTGTGTCACGAGACTGCGTGGTGTTGAAGGAAAATGGAACCTTTCAGCATTCCAAAATGTGACAGAAAAAGTTCAACAGCATTCCAAACCTGCCGCGACATTCTAAATGGAGAAGGGAATAATCTGTGATGACATGACATACTTTTGTAGTTGTTGTTGTTGTTGTTGTTGATGAAGGTACAGGAAGGTTAGGAAAATGTACTCCCCGAGAGGGAGCTGTCTCTTTAAGGCAAGATGGTATAAACAGAGACCCTATACTGCCGTTTTCAATAACTAATACACCAAAGGATAATACAGTATTTATTGCAGTTTATCAGGTAGCTGTAGCGTTCATTAACAAAGCCAGTAAATATATTATACATGTGTTGTACAGTGACAGTGTGGTTTAAAATTAACGTGGTATTGACTATAAAGTAAAAATTTGGTAGCACTTATGAATAAGTAAACTACACTTTTCGTTAACATACGTTAGAGTACAACTGATTGTAGATCAGGTATAACTTAGCATCGGATTCATGTGCGCCGTTTACTGAAATCGTTCCCAGGTAGCAAAGAAATCTGGGCCAGATTTGGCATTAGGCTGGCACAGCAGGCATTCATCTGGCACTGGAATACAGCAGGTTTGACAGAGGGGGCATCGTCTTTAAGGCGGCAAGCAAGACATGGGCTAGATGTAAAATATAGTATTTGGCCCAGATGTTAAAAATGTTTATTTGTGGGCGAAGTAAGTTTGGCCTGTCTTGACCCACATGTAAAATACATTTAAATAATTTTTTAAGTAAAGAAATGTTTTGATGCACAAAGTCATTTCTATCTTCCTATTTGCATCTTCTAATGCCTTCATTTTAATCTAGGAAACAATTAAGATTAATGAATCTATTGTTTCCTGTATGTTGCAACATAATTTAACCTACGTTACATATAATTTATTAACCAAATAATTATTTTTAAAATTATATTATTATTATGCATTACTAACCATTAACATTATTAACGCGCCTATAGTGCAATGCTTCATGGGTTTATCAATTTTTATCGCAGTGGCGAATATGTCTTCCAGACAATGGAGAGGGGTCTGGCTGCAGACCTGGTGCAGTGCAATCTTGGCTGCAACCAATGCTTTTTAATGGGCTCACTTAACCCCACCCCTAAACCTACCCATCACAGTGACGTCACTAGCTCCATTTGAGTGCATTGTGTCTGACATTGCATTGCTGAGTGATGCAGTCTCAGCTTGCATCATAAAGGCTGCATCCAGATACTATTGGAACAATGGCCAAACGTGGTCCAGTTCAGGCCGAGTAATGGGTTAATAACTTGGCTGAGTCAGGCCCAGACATGGTCCATGTTTGGCCCTCATATGGAAGCCAGACTTGGTCCAGTCATGTACTGTAATTCACTGCGGCATGTGGGCCAAGCAAAATCTGATTGTGTGGGTCAGATCTGGGCCAAAGATATTTTGCAATGTGGGTTTTTACTTTCAATTTGGTATGAAATTTCAATCAAACTGATTCAAAAGAATCTGTCAAGAAATTACTCGAAAGCGATTTCACGAACAAGCTCATATAGACATCTAATTGTGCTTGCTTCACAATATTAACTTTTGATTTGACTTTTTATTAGCTTAATTTCACAAGTGTCCAACTTACAATCCATAGTATCAAGTGTAAGAAAATTGTGTAATGAGTTGTCAACAAATGACTTGATCACAATTAATGCTATAGCGTCAAAAAGTCAAGACAGAAAACTGAACATGAAATAAAGCCATAGTTCACGAAAAATAAAAATGTATTCACTATTTACTCTTCCTCAGGCAACAAACCAGTGATTTACTTTTCAACTCATTCCTATTAATAAACCATTAACTAAGATTTTTAACCAAAAAAACACTATTGATTAGCTGCTTATTAATAGTTTGGTTTAGGTATTGAGCAGGATTAGAGATGTAAATAAGACCATACTTTATACAAATAAACAGTTAATATGAGGAATATTCAGGTTAAAAGCCAGTGATAAAGGGTGTGAATTGTTACTTAAACTTAAGTGTTACCGAGTTTCTTTCTTCTGTTAAACACAAAAGAAGATGCTGAAGAAAGCTGAAAACCTGTAACCTTTTTTAGACCAAAAACAAATAAGTCAACAAAAACAGGTTTACAGCATTTGTTTTTTGCATTTAACAGAAGAAAGACACTCCAAAAGGTTTCAAATAACTAAAAAGGGTGAGTAAATGATGACAGAACTTTTATTTTTGGGTACATTGTCCCATTAAATGAGTGGAACAACCAGACACAAAAGCCAAAAATCAACGATAGTTCTAAACAGTACTATGACGCTCTCTAGTGGCTAACAAACAAAACAGCAACAAGTAAAAAAGATTTGAAAACTGTTCAGTATAAGTAGACCAAGAATAATATCTTCTAAAAAAAATCTACTCATCTCATTGTTTATATCACAGGTGTCAAATCCAGTTCCCAGAGGGCCGCAGCTCTGCACAGTTTAGTTCCAGCCCTGCTTCAACACTTACTCTACACTTACCTGTGGGTTTCAAACAAGCCTAAGGCACTTAATTAGTATGATCAGGTGTGTTTAATTAGGGCTAAAGCTAAACTGTGCAGAGCTGCAGACCTGCAGGAACTGGATTTGAGACCTGAATGAAGTTAGGAACAGCCTTGCAATGCTCTTAGCACTTAGAAATCAACTTATTATGCAAGAATGACTGTTTTTTTGAGGGGTCTGTGAATTCAATCTGTGAATATAATCAGCTTCTAACGGTAAAAATGTATTCATTTTATTTTTTATAATCACATTTGATAAAGAAACACTTTAATTGACACTCTCACTTTGTACGTGTCGTCAAAGAGGGCAGCCCCGCCCACTAGTGACCATCTCTCCCTCATTAGCATAGGACGGTAGCCTTGCCTTTGAATCTGCCACTATGCTTACACATAGGCATTTGTAGCTCCACCTTCTTTTGAAAAGAGCATCTCATTTGCATTTAAAGCAACAGTCACCAAAACCACACAATTAGGATCAAAGCCTAAAAGGGTTCGTTTCAGAGAGTAATAAAACATTATTTTGCGGTATTTTGTGCTGAAACTTCACACACACACTCTAGGGACATCAGAGACTTCATTGCAATCTTGCAAATAGGGGCATAATAGGTCCCCTTTAAGTTTAGATTCATATTTTTCCAACTGGTGGTGTGTGTGTGTGTGTGTGTGTGTGTGTGTGTGTGTGTGTGTGTGTGTGTGTGTGTGTGTGTGTGTGTGTGTGTGTGTGTGTGTGTGTGTGTGTGCGCAGTGGAGCGCTCGGTCACAACACAGCTCAGTCAGAGCCTCAGGGCTGCTCACTGACTCTACATTCGAATAAAAGCTCTACATCAGCCCATTTTCAGCTGTGCTGGAGAATGACACATCTAAAGCTGGACTTGACCAGATCTGACAGGAAATTTACTGGGAGAGAACAAAACAAATGAAAATGTTTTCGAATTTGCAATATGTATGTGTATATCACTGTAGCGATGTCTATTAGTTAAATTATGGAGCATTTTGAGTGATGTAAACGATAACAATTGACACATTTTCTGAATAACATTATTCATTTCCACAGCTTCTGAGAATCCAGAAAGGGCCACATGTTGATAAATAATGTTATAAGAGCTGATTCAATGTTAATTTATGATTGAATTGCCTCTTGTTACGGTTATGAAATAGTTTGTGACATTAATTAATGACATTACCACATTGAAATGGTGCATATATAAATTTAGATCAGAGGCCATGGCTTCCGTGTCCTAATAACCCCTGTGGTATGAAGGACATCAGTGAGGATAATCCGTAAGGTTAAGTCAGTACAGGCTTTACCTGCTCAGCATCTCCACTGCTGCATTCATGCGGAACGCCAACGCTAATTCCGAACAGCCTAAAAAACAACATTTCAACAAAACTTTAAACACACACAAACACACACACACACACACGCACACACTCGCACACACATTATGTATAAGAAATTATTTAGTGCAAATATTTCTGCTGTGACAATCGGATGGTCGGGTCAGAATTTGGCATCAACAACATGAAAGCATGACTGGTACTAAGGTGTACCTAATAAAGTGACCGTAACTTTCACCCTATTAAAAAAATTTAATTGTGCTGCATGAAAAAATACCATAGTAATGTGGAGTAAATACTACAGTGTTGGTGGTTGAGAAGAGGCATTTTAAGTCCTTAGAAAAGCACTATAGATATTTTAATTATTATATTAACTATACTATAGTAAAATGTATTATACTGTATATACTGTTTTATAGTATTTCCAACTGTTGGTTAATGAATGCTACAACATATAGTAGTTTTGACTACTGTAATAAATACTGTGGTTTAATGTAGCTTTTACTACGGTAACCTGTGGTGCATTACAGTAGTATATATATATATATATGTGTATGTATGTATGTGTAACGGAGGCCAGCTAGTGTGTGCTGTGCAGGTAAACCTCACTCCTCTGACCTCAAAAGCTGCTCTAGCGACAGACACTAGAGGCCATGGTCTTTAGCCTCCATGGTAGAGCATCCGATTCCCATGCGGAAAGTCGCCGGGGTTACATATGTATTTAAGCAATCCAATGCAAATGTCAACCTTGCCATAAAAAAAGAAGTAAAAATATAATATACAGTTGAAACCAGAAGTTTACATGCACTCTAAAAAAGAAACATAACCATTTTTTTTTAATGTCTGATGGTAAATCATACTAAACTTTACTATTATAGGTCTTTACTATTTTACATTTCCTTGGTATTTTTTAGCTTTGCTTTTAAACTGTATAACTTTGGTCAAATGTTTTGGGTGTCCATCCACAAGCTTCTCACAATAGTTTGAAGAAATTTTGACCCATTCCTCCTGACAGAACTGGTGTAACTGAGTCAGATTTGTCTTGCTTGCACAAGCGTTTTCAACTCTGCCCACAAATATTCTATAGGATTGAGATCAGGGCTTTGTGATGGCCACTCCAAAAAATTCCCTCTGTTGTCCTTAAAGCACATTTTAACCAATTTGGCAGTATGCTCAGAGTCATGGTCTGTTTGGAAGACCCATTTGTGGCCAAGTTTTAATTTCCTGGCTGATGTCTTGAGATGTTGCTTCAGTATTTCTACATAATGTTCTTTCTTCATGATGCCATCTATGCTGTGAAGTGGACCAGTCCCTCCTGCAGCAAAACAGCCCCACAACATGATGCTGCCGCCCCCTTACCTCACAGTTGAGATGGTGTTCCTAGGCTTGTAAGCTTTTCCCTTTGTCCTCCAAATGTAACACTGGTCATTATGGCCAAACAGTTCAATCTTAGTTCCATCAGACCACAGGACAAGTCACCAACAATTATTCTTTTTCCCAGTGTAATTTAGCTAATTGTAATCTGGCTCTTTTTATTAATTCTGGCTTGTTGATTTTCCCATGTTGCACACAAGGAAGCAGTGTGTGTTTGAGGTTTTCCTTAAATACTATTCTACAGTTGTGCCTCCATTTAACTCAAATGTTATCAATTAGCCAATCAGAAACTTCCAAAACCTTGACATCATCATCTGAGCTTTTTCAGAGGCAGAATAATCTTATTGTGTGTAAACTTGAATTTCAAGAAAAGTTATAACAATTTCTCAAAACAATCTCTCTCTCATCATTCTGCTATTAAGCAGAACAGAAACACATGTGATAATCCAAACTTACCTAAAAGAGAAAAGTTTAGTCACATTAACATCTGACTTTATTTTAAATGGTTATGTGCCTTTTATAGTTCTGGTTTCAACTGTATGTATATTTGTTTATATTACTATAGTTGTTTCATTACCATAGCCACAATAAATGAATAGATTTACCACATCAGATTTAAAAACACTACAGTATTTACTATAAGTTACTATAGTATTGTCTTCATGTGGGATGAGCGCAATTTAGCAAGTCATCTGAATGCAGCTTAACCTAATCGTCAACCAGCACTAATCTGGACAGTCCTGTGTTCCTGTGTGCTGACGCATATATGTGAGTGTGTGTGTGCATCTCTTTCCCTGTGTGTGTGTGTTTGTGTCTCTGTGTGTGTCTCTCTCTCTGTGTCTGTGTCTACATGAATCACTGTGTGTTTGTGTCTGTCTGTCTCTCTCTCCCTTTCACTCATATTGTGTGTGTAAATGGCTTCAAGCCAAAATAGTTTTTGAAGATATTTAAATTTTTCTTCTTCTTTTGTACGTCAATGTTATGAACAAAATTCTCCTCTCAGATACCAACTAATAACCACTGGCAACTGTTAAGCCAAGCTAACCAAAATAGCAGCACATAATAATGAAAGGAAAGAGTCTGATGGCTCACTGCACCACTGGACAGGATTATCTGAAGGCTACTTAAAGAGACACGATCACACACACACACACTAGGCTACTGTAATGTGTATGACCTGAAGCACTGGTGTCTTTATTACATAAGACTCCTTCAAGACAACGCACGTGGACACACACACACACACCTGGCTCTTTGTGCACTGTCAGTTGTCAATGGAAACTAATTAGAAATCTTTACTCAGAAGTGTGTTTGTGTGTGTGTTTGTGTTTGTACGCTGCAGATAATGACGAGAGAGTGTGCGACACGATCACCAGTGAGTTTTGCTGTGGTTTATTTATAGTGTGTGTGTGTGTGTGTGTGTGTGTGTGTGTGTGTGTGTGTGTGTGTGTGTGTGTGTGTGTGTGTGCATCAGCAGCGGTCACAATGCTTCAAATGAAGCCCTTCAGAGAGAGAGATGCGTGTGACGGCTGAGGATGGACGACACTGCGCTTCACATCCACTCAGACGGAGATTTCACCCTCGACTGCACCAGGATCTGTGGAGGAAACTAAACCAGCATCTCTGGTCAGGGTATATTCTGGCAAACCGTTTCCCAATCACGCTTTGCAATCGGCAAAGCAGAACGGAGCACACACCGTTTACCAATTCAGGATGGATAACTCGCAAAGCAAAACTTTCCTGCGTGCTTTCTTAACATATCGCTATCAATCCGCATTGAAAGCAAGATAATATAAACGTAAGAGGCGGGGCAAGGGTTTACGTTTTTCAAATTAAAATGTTTAAACTATGTAGGTACATCCGAATAAATAAATTGTGGGAATAATTGGGTAATTATTCGGTAATTGTGATATGGGAATTCAGAAACGTATTGTTTTTGAGTATGTGGCATATGAAAAAGATAAACCTTGGTTAAATCATGAATTATAGCTCTAAATTGATAAAAAGGAAAGGTTCAAGTCATTGAGATCGTTGAAGTATATTTAAAAGTTAAAACATAATTAATTAATATAGTATCATATATTTATGTAGTTATTTATTATTTATTTTCTTATACGCACTTTATTAGGTACACCTTATTACATAGTTGTCAGTTAATTCTTTGAGGATAGGAGATCTGCAGTTTTGCTCCAACCCTAATCAAACACAGCTGATCCAAATAATCAAGGTGATCAAGATTCTATTAAACACTTCGATTTACAATTACGATTACGAGTTGTGTTTGATCAGGGTTGGAGCTAAACTGTGGAGAGCTGCTACCCTCTAAGCATTTACTTTGACGTCTTACTAGTCTTCAAAACTGCCTTAATCTTTCGTGGCATAGATTCAACAAGGTACTGGAAATATTCCTCAGTGAATTTGATCCATATTGACATGATAGCTGTATGCAGTTGCTGCAGATTTTGTCGGCTGCACATCCATGCCAATCTCCCGTTCCACCACATATATAAATTTACTTTTTTTTTTCTTTGTAACTGCATGTGAGAATTATTATATTTAAGATGTCTCAAACAGATATTCAATTTACAAGCCAGAATTTTAGCATTAATCACTTTAAACTCAATTTAGCCACTAGGTGGCAGCACAAGACCACTTATTTTGGATTGCTGCACTTGTAGGTTTGTTTTTCATTCTTAAAGTCACTAAAATTGAAGTGAAGACCGTTTTGAATTACATCTCGACATGGTCAATGTAATTACATTTAAAATAAAATTTAATCAAGCTTACAGCTTAATTTCTACATTATAATTTCCCAGTTATTACATTCCAGCATGTTTGTGTTTTAGTGTCATCCTAAATGATGAGACTTAAATAGCTTAAGTTTCCTAAAAGCTTTTAAAAGCTTATATATATATATATATATATATATATATATATATATATATATATATATATATATATATATATATATATATATATATATATATATATATATATATATGCGTTTATGTGTAAATATGCTCTATATATGTTTATGTGTCTGTGTTCATTCATTCATTAATTTTCTTTTCGGCTTAGTCCCTTTATTAATCTGGGGACGCCACAGCAGAATGAACCGCCAACATATCCATCACTGGGAAACATCCATACACATTCATTCACACACAAATACTAAGAATTTAGCCAACCCAATTCACCTGTACCACATGTTTGTGGACTTATGGGGGAAACCGGAGCACCCAGGGCAGAGAAATCCAAGCGAACACATGGAGAACATGCAAACTCCACACAGAAACACAAACTGACCCAGCCAGGACTCAAACCAGCAACCTTCTTGCTGTGAGGCGAACATGCTACCCACTGTGCCACCGTGCAGCCCATGTTTGTGTTCCAATTGATTAATATGACTTAACATAAAGTTACTAATAACTTATTATCTTCATTATAAATCTGTGATAGTTGAACAATATATATTTACCAAGCAAAAAAATGGATTTGTACTGAATAAAACACTTTTCTTAGTGCATTTATAAATAGTTATAAATAGTTTTATTCTAAACACCAGTACATAAAGTAGAATGATCCAACTTTAAACTAAATGAGCAGCTTATTAAATATGTTAATCTAACTACCCAACGCATTTGACCGAAAAGAAAACCTTTGACCAATGGAAAAAACTATTGCCACGCCCCTACTGGAAAAAAACCTAACCAATGAAAAAACGATTACCACGCTCCCTCCTCCCTGATTTGATACCTCTCAGTCCCTTTCAAATTTCACACTTTTATTACATTATGCCTAAATTCAGTCGTTCAGTTCAATATTATTTATTGTTAATACCTTTTACATTTATATCCCTATTAACATTTGTGCATAATAGCCTACATAAATTTAAATATTTCATTAATTCCTTCTTACTTGTTTATGTAAAAAAATGTCCTGCAAAATCAAGCACCATGTCTAGCACTTATAGTCTTTTTGTCTGCATTTTTCTCTCTTTTTAAAGTATATTTTCATGACAAAACAGTAACAGGGAGAGTTATAACTTTTACATGTGAAATAAGAAAATGCAGGGGGAAAAAACAACAAAGAAAGAAAGCAAACAACAAAAAAATGTGGTATTAATAGGTTTGCATGAATCAAGCCTTGAACATCATCAATATATAAAAAGGCGAAAATGCGATTAAAGTGTATCCTTAAAAAGATTGTCACAATGCATTAAAAAATAGCACCGGTTTTCTTAAGCAACTATTTCTCAAAAGTTATGTTTTCAAAAGAAGACAACAATTTTGAGGAGAAACGTGTCGCATTTGCACATTTAACAGCTTAATTCAACTCAAAATCTGTTAGTGACACCGCATTCAAAAAACAAATGTGGAGCTACAGATACTTCATCTACAAATCCACAAAACAAGCAAGTCACATCAAAATGACCATAACTATAAATAGATAAATTAACAGGATAGATTTTGTGCAAAATCTGTTTCAGTAGCACAAATTTCTGTTTTTATTGTATGTTTTTATACAGAATGGTTATGTGCGTATGATATGTAATACTTTTGGCTAAGATGGTGTGTGTAAATGGTACAGACGTATTTAAGCATACAAAAGGTAATATCTGTGTTTAAGAACACACCAAATACAAACAAATCTATGGATGGCAATTTTCAACAGAAAAGAAAAAAAATGTCCCAAAAATAAAAAACTGAATTTTGACATAGGCAGTTGACACAAATATTAAGTAAAAACTGTTATATTTATGTAGTTCAAAGTCTGTTTGAGAAAAAAGACTCACTCACTTTATTAATATTATATTTTTATGTTTTACTGAACTGTACCATAAAAATATTGCCAAAATACAGCCAAAAATATGTGTAATTGCTAAAAAGAAAAAGAAATCTTGAAATAATAATATACAAATAGTGTGAGAGCAATTTATCTGCATTGTATGGACATTTATCTTCATATAGTGTTTTTCTTTTTTTAATAAATTATAAATAATATTTTTTCTCTATGACTTGTCAGAGTTGTTGGACAACAAAACTTAACTATTTTATAGTGGACTATTTTATAAGTATTTTCATGAAAGTTAACAATGTAAATAAGCTCCGAGATAAAACTTAACAATTGCACATGGGCTTCACAGGGAGCTTCAGCCGCATGATTTGGTTGGGGGTCCTTCCAGTTTTTACTTTACAGAAATTAGTTTACAGAAATAAAGAAAATAATTACTATACTAATACTATTCAGTGCCATTTGTGTCCCTAGGGCATTATATGGTACAGAATAATAAAAAATTCAACAAGAAAAAAATTCTGATAAGATTATCCAATTTTAACAATAAGACCCGATTACAAGTGCTAAAATTAAATCAAATTTAAAATAATTACTCTAATTTCAGTGCAAGTGGCTGAATTGCCATGTCCCAGTTTATGTATGCTCAAGTTCAGTTAAAAGTATAATTTAGAAATCCGAATAAATACTATACTTTTTATTGATTTTTTTTAATTGTCATATAATACTTCTCACCAAATGCTATAGTTTTTAATAAATTAAAATATTTTAATAAAATCTTTAAATTAATGTGTGTCCCTGAAATGGATGTCTGAATTCCAGTAATTCAGCAACCATCATTTTGTTATTGGTAATCGAATGAGAGTGTGGCAAACAAGTTGCCTATATAGTTCCTATTGTAATGTTAACTCTGGTACTCCTCTCTCCACCCTGTTAATGATTATTATATATTATATATAATAGTTTTTTCATATTAATTAAATAAAATCAACATAAATTACACATTTTTCTGGTTACTTGTATCCAAAGAACTGACAAAATTAAATCACTTAAAAACAGGATTTAATTGCATTGCAATCTATTTTTATACTAAATGAAATACATTAAATGTGTCATCATAGCAAGCTTTTTTTAGATAACCCTTGTTTAGTAATAGCTTTTAAAAAATACTATTGTTGGTGTTCTAAGCTATAACAGGCATGCGCAGTGTAAAGTGAGGGACATTTCAGCCCTTGGAAAATTTAAATATTATAGTAACTATTTATTTTAAACACCTTTAAAAAGGTATGAGAATGTTCTGTAAAAGGGGAACATTTGGCCTGTGTTACATGTGAAAATTCTGTAAAAAATGCTATGTAGTATCCTGAACTGGATCAGTATATTTTTTCTTATAGTTCAACATGTGCTCCTTCATCTGAAATTATAAAAATACCAGAAAATGTAAATAAATAAATAAATAAATAAATCAGTGACAGTTACTACCCTGAAATGGCACTGAATATAAGGAATGAACAATAAATAAAAAAAAACGATTAATTAATTTGATTAATGAAATTTCTTAATTCGTGCATTCAGTCTTCTCTGTCAAATTGCATTACATCCTTTTTTTTTAATAAAACAGTTTCTTAATCTTCTGACAAAAGACTTCTGACTCTGTTCCCCCAAATTGTCATCTCTTGGTTGTACAAAAATAGAGGACTACTTGGATTAAAAATAGTCAGAGTATGAAGGTTACAATGAGTTATTTTATCTGAAGAAGGAATATTAGGTTAGTTGTTGTTCATCTTTATAACTATGACTGGTATTGTATTTAATTAAATTATTATTGACTACTGTTTTCTTAAAGTGCTACAATACTTGCAGATAATTGCTACTGTTTGCAATAGATTAGATGGCCCATAAGGAGCAAATATTTTAATCATTTATTGAATCATTTATTCGTTTTCAGCTTAGTCCCTTTATTAATCTGGGGTCGCCACAACGGAATGAACTGCCAACATATCAAGCTTATGTTTTTGGAAGCTGAGGTCCTTGCAGCCGCAACCCATCACTATATATATACTTAAATCACCTGTACAGCATGTTTTTGGACAGTGGGGGAAACTCAAACACCCGGAGGAAACCCACACCAACACAAGGAAAACATGCAAGTCCCCCATGGAAATTCCAACTGGCTCAGCCCAGGCTTTGAGGCGATCGTGCTACTCACTGCACCACCGTGATATGTTTAAAATACTAAAAATAAAATATTGTGCTGCTATTGTCACATCTTCTTACTAAGAGTAAATACCCTCTATTACTAGCCTACACTCAGTGTATAGAATATAGAATGGACGCAAATGCGCTGTACTTCACATTAACATTAGGCATATCTTTTTTTTTTTCATTTAAACGTACGCCCACTTTTAATTTGAAAAACGTAAACCCTTGCCCCGCCTCTTACGTTTATATTATCTTGCTTTCAATGCGGATTGATAGCGATATGTTAAGAAAGCACGCAGGAAAGTTTTGCTTTGCGAGTTATCCATCCTGAATTGGTAAACGGTGTGTGCTCCGTTCTGCTTTGCCGATTGCAAAGCGTGATTGGGAAACGGTTTGCCAGAATATACCCTGACCATCTCTCATCCACAAGAGGAGCTTTAACACTCGTAAAAAGACGTTTAAAGAAGGAAGAGCCGCGTTAACGACAGATATACACGGTCTGCTGCTGATGCTGTGTGTAGGTGTGTCTGTCGCGCAGTTTCCGGATTTCTGTCACTGATTTTCGATTACTGAGTGACTGGAGGAGAGGGAGAGGGGGAAAGCGCGATGCTAGAGCTCGAGTTTGTGTTTTTCAGGATAATTCCCACTCGATAAGAAGAGATTTGAGCTGTGGGGATGTGTAGAAACTCTCCTGCACTACATAAACACACATCAACATAACTCTCGAGGTGTATTTTCAACTCTTTACGGTGAGTAACGGCTGTTGTCGTCGCGTTTATGTAACTGTTTTTTGTCTGCTAATCCGGCTCCTCGTGATTCTGTTGGTAATCAACTCAAGTCAAATTCAATCTTAAAGTTGTGTGTGTCTGAACATGTGTGTGTGTGTGTTTCTGGCTTGTTGTTCTTTTATATAAATGCGCGGCTCCATCTAGGCCAGCCCACGCGCGCCGCTGGTTGCCATGGCAACTGTCGGGGTTTTAAAAAGGGTTGAGGATGCGAGACAAAGTGAACGCGCATCTTAAGTTTACACCGATGATGAGCAAAAGTTAGCCGCCCATCTATTATTTAAGCAAGCAACAGCCTGGTTAAAAGCAGCTCCTAAATAAAAGTGACAAGCAGCAATCTTAATAGTTGAATGAAATTAACAAATGTGGCAAATGTTTGCATTTTTTGCTGAATAAATAAGTTTTATATTGTTAAAATAGGACTATTTTTGGGTTAGATGCAACAGTTTGAATATGTGGAATCTGGGAGTTCAGAAAAAGCTAAATATTGAGAAAATCACATTCAAAGTTGTGCAAATGAGGTGCTTAGTGATGCAGAATACTTATCAAAAATAAAGTTTTGATATATTTACATAAGTATATTTATATTTTTTAAATTTGTCTTCATGGAAGATAATCTTTACTCAATATTCTAATGATTTTTGGCATAAAATAAAAATTATTCAAAGTGTTTTTGGCTATTGACAAAGTTGGAACATAGGCTTCTTCTGAAAGCGTAGCCCTATCTACATTTCTGGAGATCGCGAATTATGTGTCCTGGAGTATATATGGCTGCATTTTGTCTTTAAAATGAAAGCTATTTGGTGGTATGGCCAGTGCTTAATTTGTGAATTGCGAGGTCCCGGAGCAGAAGAGGGTGCAGTGGATGGCGGATGGGTGTCGCAGACAAAAGTAAGTGGGGCGAGGGGGTCACGTAAGAAAGTGAAAGTGATCAGTGGACGGTGGAGGAGGGCGTTTAAGGAGGTGGATCGGTAAAATCCGGCGTGTTCCGGCACAAATTAAGCCCTGGGTATGACGCCGTTCATTCTTACCAGCTGACCACTTACCGCCATATGGACGGCTTTCCCGCTGTTGTCCAGTAGCTCACCATGTATGTTGGCGGACTTGAGAAGCAGAGAGGAGTTGAGGAGAGAGAGGAGGCATGAATGACACTCGCGAGAGAAATTTGAGATCTCAAAATACTTACACAGTGCCCTCTAGTGGATTTGCGAAAACAAAAACTGCAAAAAACATACCACCTGGAACCTATTTGGCGCTCTCCAGAAATGTATATAGAGGTATGTATTCAGAATGAGATTGGGATGCAAAAATATACTTGTGCAACATAAAACTGCTTTTGTGTGCCTGGGTCACAAATGGAAAAAACACATTTTATATGATCTGCTTTAGTGCATTAAATGCAGTATTAAAGTTAAATTAATAACATTAAATTTTAAATCTAATTTTGCATTTAAAAGGAAAAATCCCAGGGAAGACTTACACTGCCCTCAACGCAGAGAAGCTGCTGTTTCTATGGAAATGGAGATTACAGAGATGAGCTCTCTTCCTGATCACTGTGCTGCTGTACCCATTTGTAAAATAGACTTAAACAGTTTTATATGTCACTAATATTCAGTGGCAGCAGTTTTATGTGATTTACTGCATGTTTAAAAGTAGGTTGCAATGCTTTACGCAGTGATTAATTCCACCCCATGCAAAAAAATGTATATATTATGTAAATGCAGTTTTTAATATTGGATAATCATTAATTATTGTGGTAATTTAGTCAATTTGAATTTAATTTGTGATTCAACTCGGAGATGTTTTATGCTGATTCACAAAAATGAATGTAAGAAATACCCACAGTTATACTCATTTTTTGGTCACTCTTACAATTATCAATATTAATAAACCATTAACTATGAATTTTCGCTCAACAAACACCTAAATTGCTGCATATTAAAGGGGACCTGTTATGGAAAAATCACTTTTATAAGGTGTTTAAACACAGTTGTGTGGTAAAACTGTGTGAATATAGCCAGCCTCTAATTGTAAAAAAAATATTAACTCTATTTTTTAATATCACTCTTGATAAAAACAGTCTGCAGAAACACTTTGATTGATATTCTTCCTTTGTACATGTCATCAGAGGGGGAAAGCCCCGCCCACCAGTGACCACCTCTCCCTCATTAGAATAAACAGCCCTGAGTGAGATTTGTCATTTTGAATCTGCTGCTATGTTAACGCATAAGCATTTGTAGCTCCGCCCTCTTCTCAAAAAAGGACAATCTCATTTGAATTTAAAGCGACAGTCACCAAAGTGGCACTATTAAGATCAAATCCCAAAAGGGTCAGTTTCAGAGAGTTATAAATCATTATTTATGTGGTACATTATTTACACTAGGCAAATTATTTTACAGCTTGTAAAAGGGGCATAATAAGTCCCTCTTAATAGTCGTTAAGGTAATAATTGGGGTTAGGGATTAGAATAAAATCAAGCCTTATAAACACTAATAAACCACCAATATATTAGCAATAGCCAGGTAATAATAAGCCACTAGTTAACAGTGAGTATTGGTACTCAAACTAAAGTGTTTCCTCTTTCTCTTGCAGCCATGGCTGTGAGGCCCACCCTCATCTTTATTCTCTCTCTGATTGGCTGCTGTGCTCTTGAAGACCCACCCCAGGCTTTAGCCCCTCCCCCTCCCCGTGGATGTGGCACCGCGGTGGACCCGCCGTACAGAGTTCTGTGTGACCTGGAGTCAGTGTGGGGCATCGTGCTGGAGGCCATAGCCTGCGGCGGCACTGTATCCGCTCTGATTCTGGCCATCATTCTCCTGGCCAAGCTAAAAACGGTGACTGAACCAGACAAAAGATGCGGCGTTGGTCCGCTCCTCCTGCTATTGGCTGGAACGATGGGTCTGTTCAGCCTATCGCTGGTGTTTATGGTGGGGCGTGGCGAGGTGCTCTGCATGGTGCGCCGCGGGCTCTGGGGGGCGCTGTTTGCTATGTGTTTCTCCTGTTTGCTGGCACAGGGAGTGCGGCTGAAGAAGCTAGCCGGAGGGAGGCGGAGCCCTGCAGGAAGTTCTCTCGCCGGATTGGCTTTCGCGCTTACTGTTGTTCAAGGCATCATCGCTGGCGAGTGGCTGCTGCTTACGGTGGTCCGTGAGGGACATGCTGCCTGTGAATACCTGCCTTTGGACTTTGTGCTGGTTTGCAGCTATGCTCTAGCACTGTTGCTAGCTGCCAGCGTGTTGTCGCTAGCTGTGGTGTTGTGCGGAGGGAATAACAGAGAGGAATCCAGCAGGAAGAGGATGAAGTGGAGGTGTAACGCCGTCTGGCTTTTCCTCTCATGTCTTTCGTCGCTTCTCCTATGGGTCGCCTGGCTTGGGCTTTACCTCTATGGTGATGTCGGCATCTCGACTGTGGCGAAGGATTGGGATGAGCCGGCATTAGCGGTTGCCTTGGTGACCGAGGGCTGGGTGCTGTTGTTGTTTCACGCTATCCCGGAAACACACCTGTGTTTGCGTCCGTCCAGTCAGAGGAGCGCAGATACCGCACAGAACTACTACGACACCCCACAGCCTCCAGCTGCACAGGGTTACCATGACGATGAGCGGCCGACCAATCCCAGAGCTCCGTTCACCGAGAGTCAGGCGTACACTGTAGAGGAGCACAGCGCAGGTGGGTTGCCAGTTAAATAAAAAGAGTGTGCAGCTCTTAATAATAATAATAATCATTAGAGAATGATATGAAATGTATTTAAAAAAATCCACATGAACTGGAAGCTAAGACATTATTTTTTTACTTTTTGTGAGGGAGTTAGTGAAACGTAATATTAAATGAAGAAACAGTGGGCGCGGCTTGTTTTCTACTGCGAGCTGATTGGATGTAGTAAAGTATGTATTTCATTCAGAAAGATCTGGAAAAGGGTTTGGGGAGAGTTATTACAACCTGACAGACTCCTCCTCCTCACCATTTCTGTCTGTTGTAAAAACTGACAGCCAGAGGGGCGGGTTTAAGTATGTTAGCCACGCCCAATACCTCACGCAGATCTGAGATCTGAGAATAGGGTATATGCCGAGCTAGTGTTGTTCCCATGCTGATACACTTCCGGTGACCTGTTATTGTAAACTTTGTTCCATTTTATACGGTTCCTTTTACAGTATCAATGTTTTAATGTCATTAAAATACGTTCAGTTAAATAAACTTTAGCATTTATTTGGTTGCTCAAGCGTAAAACGAGACAAAAAGCTGTTTACTCGCACGTGCCCGTCAAAATCGGCAGGCTAACACAGAAGCTCCATTGAATATACTGGGGTAAAATAAATGCTCATATTATAAAGAAATGGAGGGGAAAATGTAATTTAATGCAGTGCATCTTGTACAGTCTGAGACCCACTTTAAATCGGATATCACTCAGCTAGTGGAGATCGCTGATTTTTAAAGAAAACAGACCTTAAACGCACCGGATTTTGCATTGGCATTCAATTTAACGGAAGCGCTTAACCCAGGTTACTGGCAAATTAAAAGTCCTATTAGCATGCTTCGGCATATACCCTATTTATCTGAGAACAAACAGAAAATGCATTTTTAGATTTTAAATTTTAGGCTTTAAGGGCAAACCATTTTTCTTTCCTTGATGACATGCACTAATGAACTGTTCACCACAAAACTAGTGATGTAAGGTATCAAAATCAATATGGTTTATTTTTGATTTCATTTGTATTTAAGGTAGGGCTGGGCGATTTGGCCTAAAATTAAAATCATGATCAATCAATCAATCAATCAATCAATCAATCAATCAATCAATCAATCAATCAATCAATCAATCAATCAATCAATCAATCAATCAAGCAAGCCTTTATTTGGCAGCTAGCTCTCTGCAACTCTCACATGGTCGCCCACTGAAGCTAAGCAGGGCTGCGCCCGGTCAGTACCTGGATGGGAGACCACATGGGAAAGCTAGGTTGCTGCCGGAAGTGGTGTTAGTGAGGCCAGCAGGGGGCGCCCAACCTGCAGTCTGTGTGGGTCCTAATGCCCCAGTATAGTGACGGGGACGCTATACTGCTCAGTGAGCGCCGTCTTTCGGATGAGACGTTAAACCGAGGTCCCGACTCTCTGTGGTCGTTAAAAATCCCAGGATGTCCTTCGAAAAGAGTAGGGGGTTTAATTCCAGCATCCTGGTCAAATCTGCCCACTGGCCTTTGTCCATCATGGCCTCCTAACCATCCCCATATTCCAATTGGCTTCATCGCTGTCTCCTCTCCACCAATCAGCTGGTGTGTGGTGTGCGGTCTGGTGCAAAATGGCTGCCGTCATCCAGGTGGATGCTGCACACTGGTGGTGGATGAGGAGATTCCCCCCCATTGTGTGTAAAGCGCTTTGAGTGCCCAGAAAAGCGCTATATAAATGTAAGGAATTATTATTATTATTATTATTATTTGTCACTACACTTTCGTATAGCGAAATTGGACCCCCCAGACCATACACAAAACATCACAAACAACATTTCAGGTGAGACAGATCATAGGAGGTAGCATTTAGAAACGAAGAAAAATACATTTGGACAGTTAGGCAAAAAAAAAACACCCCCTCAGCTTGCCCTTGATTAGGACAAAGTGAGAAAAGTGAGAAAAACATCCCTATCTTAGCATAAGCACACCGGCAAACACAACATAGACAGAGGGGATGGGAACAGGGGTAATGGAAAACAGTCCATTTTAAGGCGCAAGTCACCACATGGGTAAAAGCACACAAAGGCGTTAATTGAACATTTTAACTAAATTCCAATTAATGAACGTTTATTTTATTTATTTATTTTGTTTTTTGCCCTCATAGTTCACTGATAAGTTTTCTGCAGTAAATATGCTCATATGACAAGTGAGAGATTTTTGAATAAAGGGTGCATGAATGATTTTAAAATAATTGAAGAAAAACCACACTATCTACTATCTGATTATTCATTGAATATCAACGTTAAATAACTGAAATTAAAACACGCATTGCCTAAAACCAACAGTCAAATAATAAATAAATGAATAACTTGCACTTTTGGAAACAAAATTAATTATTGTCTACGTTTTTCATTGTAAAAGCAGAAAATAAGCAGTATCACTTCTAAATAAAATAACTCTTGTATATCCTATAAATAATATTTTAAACATTTCTTAAAAATTTTAATGTAAATAATAATTTTATTGTGATGGAAAATATGCCGTCTCTGGCACGGCTTCCAATTATTTTCACAGTGCAAACATGCGACGTGTAGTTACATTTTTGGAGAGGTTCTGTTGAGGCTGCACCGGACCACACTCGTGTGTTCGATGTAGAAGTATAAATAAGACTTAACAGAGCGGGGTCACTCGACTCCACATGTGATAAAAAGTGAATGAAAAAATGCACCTGGAAAAATTTAATTGATAGGTTTTGAATTTTGATTACTTTTCAATTAATCAGCCCTACTATAAGGTGAGCCTGCTCTGCAAAATTGACCGTCTGAACAGTTCACAGATGTGTGTTGACAGTGTTTGTAATCAACCAGATGACAATTTATTACATTTCATGCAGTCCTTTTATATATAATTCACCTAAATTATAAATAGTTGCTCCAAATGCTCATTGAATGTTTTACTGAGGAAATTATTCAATTCAATTCACCTTTATTTGTAAAGCGCTTTTACAATGTAGATTGTGTCAAAGCAGCTTCACATAGAAGATCATAGTAAATTAAAACAGTGTAGTTCAGTTTTCAGAGTTTAAGTTCAGTTCAGTTCAGTGTGGTTTAATAATCACTACTGAGGGTCCAAACACTGAAGAGCAAATCCATCGATGTGCAGCTCTACAGGGTCCTGAACCATGCAAGCCAGTATGGCAATATATATATATATTCCCATACTGCTTTACCAAAGAGCATCAGTTCATTGCTGGCTTTTAGAAAAACAAATTCGGTCAGGTGTTGATAAAAACCAATGATTTGTCATCTAACTAATCCAGAAATCTAGAAGTTAGTTATCCAGAAAGTCTGTCATATAAATATTTTAGCATAATTCCCTTTTGGATGTGCTGTGATAATAGCCATAACCCGCTTGTTAAGTCGTGATGTATGGAATACTGTTTCCAGGTCCGAGAGGTTCTCATATGAATTGAGAAAATATTCATTTATGACCACATTTTTAGTCATATCTTGATACAGATTTCTACAGATTTTTAGCCCTAAAATGTATTTTTCTTGTGTAAATATGTGTGAATTTATATTTATTCAGTTTTAAAATTTTCTTTCACTAATATTATTGTGATATAATAATAGTAATATTAAAATGTTCATATGACTTATTTACAATACAGTTTGTAAAGTAATATTTTCAGTCTTTTAGTTAGATATATTATATGAGAGACTTAGCTTTGTTTACCAAATAAGTGGATCAAATTGAATTTGCATTGTAAACATTAAATAAAAGTAAAAAATGTGCTTTTATTATTAGTTTTTAGTTATGATACTCCTAAAAGAAAACCGCATAAATTCTTCGCAGAAATAGCAAAAATGTCTGTAGATTCTGGCTGGCCCTAGTCCTATCACACATTAAAGTGAATGTTATATAAAATCACGGTGTTTTATATATATATAAAGTTAAAGTCAGAACTATTAGCCCCCTTTTAGTTTTTTTTTTCTTTTTTAAACATTTTCCAAGTGATGTTTAACAGAGCAAGGACATTTTCACAGTATCTCTAATAATATTTTTTCTTCTGGAGAAAGTCTTATGTGTTTTATTTTGGCTAGAATTAAAGCAGTTTTTAAATTTTTAAAAGCAATTTTATGGTCAAAATTATTAGCCCCTTTAAGCTATTTTTCTTTCGATAGTCTACAGAACAAACCATCACTATACAATAGCTTGCCTAATTGCCCTAACCTGCCTAGTTAACCTAATTACCCTAGTTAAGCCTTTAAATGTCACTTTAAGCTGTATAGAAGTGTCTTGAAAATATCTAGTAAAATATTATTTATGGTCATCATGGCAAAGATAAAATAAATCAGTTATTAGAGATGAGTTATTAAAACTATTATGATTAGAAATGTCTTGAAAAAAATCTGCTCTCCGTTAAACAGAAATTGGGGAAAAAATAAACAGGGGGCGAATAATTCTGATATATATATATATATATATATATATATATATATATATATATATATATATATATATATATATATATATATATATATATATATGCAATCCTGATTTTCAAAAGCATTACATCGCTTTGTAAACGTTGATTATTACCATTGTCTGAGCCTCCCCATACAGTTCAATAGAGCACTTGGTCTTGGAAGCCGCTTCATGTGATGTCACACTTAATAAGCGGATAGTATGTTCTGCATAATTTATGTTGTTAAAAAACCCTTCCT
Source organism: Danio rerio (assembly GCF_052040795.2). NCBI lineage: Eukaryota > Metazoa > Chordata > Actinopteri > Cypriniformes > Danionidae > Danio > Danio rerio. Next base: position 57,319,862 of record NC_141021.1, read on the forward strand.
CTAACATTAAGGAAATGCCAGAGTTCAATGAAGGTTAGATTTTGGTTATAACATAAACCTAAAAAGGGTTTCAAAAGAAGTCGGTTTCCAAAAAATTTGAAAAATCAAACATCTTAGTCTGTTTAAAATTATTTAATATATTTTTTATATCTTTATAATTTGTCTTTATTTCATAAAGCCCAATTACTTTTCCTTTTCATTTTGTTTCATATCATATTATATATATATTTTGTGTCCTTTACAGCAGTTCTGCAGGCTGGAGGTTACCATAATGGATTAATACGGCCCGCTCTGCCTTTCCGGAGTCACGTTTACCAGCCTACTGAAATGGCTCTGCTCATGAATGCAGGACCGGTAACATCATAATAACATTACTTTTGCTGCTTGTTCAGTCTACTTATTTAAAATGAGTTGAAATAACACAGTTAAGATTTTTTGGGGGGACAACTTAATTGTTTTATGTTCAATCCACTTGCATTCGTGAAAACGTTTTTTGTCTGTATGTAAATACTGGATATATGTGAGCTCAGTCTCTGTGTTTCAGATCCCCACGGCTCCTCCAAACTTCACAGGCAGGCATCTGTGGTGAGAGCAATAACGTCCTCGTCTGCCCCGGGACGGCTCGCAGGGTCAAACGGCACTTTATTACAGTTCCATAATAATCATTTGGAAATGCTCCTCTAATTAAAGGCCACAAGTGGAAGCTAAATGCACACTTTTAACACAGGAGCCAGCTAGTTTTGCACAAGCTCTCGAATAAGTGCTTACTTTAAAGTACAGGACACGTATTTGATATCGCCATGGTGATGTTTAGATGACGCGATTGGACAAATCACACGCAGATGAAGACCTGCGATAATTTACATAAAGAGAGATGTGTGAAGGAGAAAGCAGAGGGAGTGTTGAAGTCAACACGAAATGCTGCTCACAGACCCATTTACTTGCATGACCGCAGTGTTGGAGAATCATTTTAGGGATTAATTAAAAATCAGTCACAAATTCAGCCAGATTACAATGAATTAATCAGGGAAACATTCTCACAGTGTTCTGGTAACATTTTTCAAAGTTATGAACAAATATTTATCATAGTGTCACTAATAAAACGGTCATTCAAAGTCTGGTCTTTAATAATGTTAGCACAGAAACTTTACCTTCATCAAATTATTGTTAAAAAATAGTTTCAGAATGTTTCGAGGGCGACGCAGTGGCGCAGTAGGTAGTGCTGTCGCCTCACAGCAAGAAGGTCGCTGGATCGAGTCTCGGCTGGGTTAGTTGGTGTTTCTGTGTGGAGTTTGCATGTTCTCCCTGCCTTCGCGTGGGTTTCCTCCAAGTGCTCCGGATTCCCCCACAGGCCAAAGACATGCGGTACAGGTGAATTGGGAACAGGTGAACAGATGAGATGGGTTGTGGCTGGAAGGGCATTCACTGTGTTAAAAAGTGCTGGATAACTTGTCGGTTCATTCCGCTGTGGCAACCCTGGATTAATAAAGGGACTAAGCCGAAAAGAAAATGAGTGAGTGAATGTTTCGAGAACATTTAATAAGTAACATTTCTATCATGATCAAGGTAATTAAATCTCTGCAATTCAAGGTAATTAAAATGTAATGTTCTCTTAGCATTAATATAACCAAGAAAAACATTTAAAAACATTTAAGAAACGTTCTGACAACACTTTAAGCATTGTTTTGTTAGCTGAGAACATTCATTCATTCATTTTTCGTTCGGCTAGTGCCTTTATTCATTAGGGGTAGCCACAGCGGAATGAACCGCCAACTTATCCAGCATTTGTTTTTTGCGGATGCCCTTCCAGCTTTAATCCAGTACTGGTAAACAACCATATACACTCTCATTCACACACATACACCATACCCAATTTAGCTCAATCAATTCACCTATATGTGTTTGTACTGTGGGGGAAAATGGAGCCGGGAGTCGAAGCAGTGACCTTCTTGCTCTGAGGCAACAAGTGCTAACCACTGAGCCACCGTGTTACTCTAGCTGAGAACATAATCTTATTAATTATTCAAAATGTAAGCAGAAATTTGAATAAAGTAAACAGGGTTCCCTGCTGAAAATAACAGCTTAAGCCAGCCTAAGCTGGTTGGCTGGTTTTAGCTGGTCATCCACCTTGGTTTTAGAGGGGTTTGGCCATTTCCAGGCTGGTTTCCAGCCATTTCCAGCCTGGTCTTAGCTGGTCAGGCTGGGCAATGACTAGGGCCAGACAGAATCTGCAGACATTTTTGCTATTTCTGCGCAGAATTTTGTTTGCGGATTTATGTAGAAAGATTTTTGGAGTATCATAACTAAAACCTTAATATATGGAATTTTAAAAATAGCTGGTCAGGAATTAAAAAATAGCTGGTCAGGCTGGAAAATGAACAGACTAAACCAGCTAAAACCAGCTTGACCAGCCTGATTTAAGCTGGACATAGCTGGTTTTAGCTGGGCTTCCAGCCTAGCTAGGCTGGTCAAGCTGGTTTAAGCTGGTCATTGTTAGAGCCAGACAGAATTTGTGGACATGTTTTGCTATTTTTGTGGAGAATTTTGTAAAAAATCTGCGGATTTATGCGAAAATATTTTGGGAGTATTGTAACTAAAAACTTAATATGTGAATTAAAGAATAATAGCTAATAAACTTTTATTTATTGTTTTTACAATGCAAATCTATCTAAATCCACTTATTTAGTAAACAAAGCAAGTCTGTCATATAATATATCTACTAAAAGACAGAAAATATTACTTTACAAACTGTATTGTAAATAAATCAAATGAACAGACTTTTAGCCAGTCATTAAGTCTATTTATTTATTTGTGTAAATTTATATTTATTCAGTTTTTAAAAAGGTTTAATTAATATTATTTACTAATATAAAAATATTCATATGACTTATTTACAATCCATTTTGTAAAGTAATATGTTCAGTCTTTTAGTGGATATGACAGACTTGCTTTGTTTATTAAATAAAGTGAATGTAATTGGATTTGCATTGTAAACATTAAAGACAAGTTAAAAAGGTATAATTTTATATATTAAGGTTTTAGTTATGATGCTCCAAAAATTATTCCTCATAAATCTACAGACTTTCAACAAAATTCTGTGCAGAAATAGCAAAAAATGTCAGCAGATTCTGTCTGGCTCTAGTAATTGCCCAGCCTGACCAGTAAAGACCAGGCAAGAAATGCCTGGAAACTAGCCTGGAATGGCCAAACCCCTTTAAAACCAGCTTGGTTGACAAGCTAAAACCAGCCAACCTGCCTAGGCCAGTTTAAGCAGTTTTTTTCAGCAGGGCTGGCTTTGGTTTCGTGTTGACTTTAAAGGATTGATCTTTGAGAGGGATTACTTCATTATTTTCTAGCCTTAGCAAATCTTCTGCCTGCATTCCACTTTAAATATCCAATCAAAATCTTTTAAATTTATTAAAACGTATTTAATTTATTTAAAATGTTTTGTATTCCATTGTTGAATTGGTATCCTGTTTTTAAATCTCTCTCTCTTTTTTAATACTCTTTTGTTTTGATATCATGTTCGATGTTATTTTTCCGAACTTTGCACGCTTGATTGTCAGTCTTCATGATGCAGTCGATGGTAAACATTTATAAATGTTCTGCCGTGTTTGATATCTTGTAAGGCAATACTGTGTGTTTGTTTGGTGAAATGAATGTGACGGTGCTGCAAACTCACAAAATGAGACACTCTCAACAGGGTCAGTGGAAAAGGCTCTTTACTTTGCTCGTGATGTTCAGATCTATTGCACAGAACTGTGGTATTTTCCCTATATTGATGTCTATATTTGAAATAAATTATAATAAACATTCCTACAGTGTTTTCAAAGCATCTCTTGTCGGTGGTTTGTTTACCGCGTCACGCGCATGCGCACACTGAAGCTAGCGGACATGTTGAGTAGATAACTGTTGACAAGGGCGCTTGGAGACGTTACCAAGGAAGTAGATGAGCGATTTCTTCCGGATTCGAGACGAAAGGAAAGCTTTTCCACGTGTGGCAAATAAGTAAGTAATAAAATGTACATGTATATCTCAAATATTGCGCTTTGAAAGCCAAATATAAACCCGCTATGGTGAAGAGCGCGTGCACGTAACGTTACTCGTGCATGTGTTAAGTTAACTTACATGTAAATGTGTGTTTCATCAACTCAGGTTGTTTGAACAGTATTGTTTTACTAAAATGTCAAATGAGACAAAGGCCAAAATATGTTTAAACATCAAGACAAATAAATCTATTCACCTATATTAGAACCAGACCTGTATATGTTTATTTACAGTTTGTTTAACGTTACCGAATACATTTTGGTGCGATAAACAAAAGCAAATAACCAAGATGTAATTCGGTGTAACGATGGTTTATATAGCCAAAAATAAACATTGGTTGTGTTTTAATACTATTTTAATGCTTTTGCGACACTAGGTTTAGCTAATTTTTCTACTTGACTGTTTTTAAACACTTAGAAATGTGATTAAATATCATATGATCACCACTTATGTTATTGTTTTAATACTAATCTAAAATCATATGCTGTTCGTTTTTACAAATAATATATCTGTTACAGTCAATAGATATTGACAATAAGTATCAATTGAACCCATAATTTGTCATTTTGTTTATATAAAGCTTATTTTAAATGATAAAAGAGTCTATTTACCTGCATTTGTTGTCCTTTTTTGTGTATAAAAGGTATTGTGAAATTAATTTGATAATAAATAATAAGTAGGAAATAAAACATACACATTTGACTGAAATAATTAGATAATTAAACCCGCTGCAGTGAACGTAATGTTACTTGTGCATGTGTTAAGTTACATGTAAATGTGTGTTTCATCAACTCAGGTTGTTTGAACATTATTGTTTTAATAAAATGTCAAATGAGACAAAAACCAAAATATGTTTAAACATTAAGAAAAATAAATGTATTCACCTTTATTAGAACCAGACCTGTATATGTTTATTTACAGTTTGTTTACCGAATACATTTTAGTATGATAAACAAAAGACAGTAACCAAAATGTAATTCGGTGTAACGATGGTTTATATAGCCAAAAATAAACATTGGTTGTGTTTTAATACTATTTTAATGCTTTTGCGACACTAGGTTTAGCTAATTTTTCTACTAGACTGTTTTTTTTATTTTTATTTTTTATTTGTTTTTTTGTTATTTATTTTTTTACTGTTGATGTTAGTTAATTACTGAAATGCTCTTGCCATGAAAATAGCCTTAGTAGCTGACATGACAACAAACAAACAAACAAATAAATAAATAAATAATGAACTAATGTAGTCTTCGTTGTATGAGCAATTCAATAAAATTAATCATTATTAGGTGCCTGAACACCTTTTAAAACCCTTATACAGTCACGTGCCTCGAAAAACATCAACTCAACATTGCGTATACTGGTTTTGTGACTATTGCGATTGATCACATAGCAATATCGATTCTATAACTATATTTTGCAGCCCTAATACAGATGCATATGTGTTTGTAAAAATAACAATAATGCAAAATGCTCATAAATCTGCTTATTTTGTAATCACTTGTTTATATATTGTAATGTATATAAGAAATCTTTTAGAAATAATAATGCTTCTGTGTGTTTTCCAGATGGTGAAGACTGATCTAGAATCAGAAATGAGTGAAGAAAACCAATGAAAGGGATGATAAAAGCAAAAAGGACAATGATAAGATTGTCAGATTGCTTTTGATTGACAGTTTAATTTCATTTAATTTAGAAAAACATGGCAGTCGGTAGGTTGACTAAAGAGAAGAAGAAGAAAATAAAGGTGAAGGAAGAAGAAGAAAACACAGATTCTGTCAAGTGTCATGATGTTTCCGTCCAGACTGCTATTAAACAGGAGCTGCTCGATGTAAACGATGGAGGGGAGAAAAAGAAGAAGAAGAAGAAGAAATTAAAACAAGAGTTGGATGCAAACAATTCTTCGGTGGAGAGTTGCGACGTATCTGTTCAGACAACTGTTAAAACAGAACAAATACACACGAATAATAGTGAAGCTCCTGAAAAGACAAAGAAGAAGAAAAAGAAGATAAAGGAGGAAGAACAGATCCAGGAGGAAGCTCATATAGTGTCCAAGAAGAAGAAAGTAAAAAAAGACGAGGCAGTAGAAGGTAGACTTATTGAGTTTCTGGTTATGATTTAATTGTTGAAGAGTTTATCACAGTATTTTATTACCTGGTGTAATGGTCAAAATAAACAAAAAATTGAAAAACAATTTGCAATTATAAATTACTGTACAGAACATTTTACATTGAAGTCTCAATAGAATTGTACTAACTCTTTAACATTGGTTAGTGCGTTAAAATCAGTAAGCAATAGCCACATTTTTACTATGCTAAATTTAGTTAATACCCTCTCAACAATTTTAAAATGATATAAAATAATAAAAACATTAAATATAGTTAATTCTATTTCATAAAAAAGTTATGTTGTTTGGTCTTAGTGCCTTATTGTGCATTAACTAAGAAGTAAACATCATCTAGGATTTTTTTATGTTTGTGAGTTTAAATTAACTAATGTTAACAAATGGGTACATTATTAACAAACAATCGTGCTGTAAATAGTCCATAGATATTAAGTCATCATTTCTTGAATCTTGTAGACTGTATAATTAGGAGGCAAACACCAAGAAATGCCATCAAGTGTGCTTTACTTTTGTATATCAACAACGTCAACAACACATCACATGGCTTAAATAGTTGTCGAGAACCAATGAATTGCCAGACCAACATCCAGATCATTACAAACGCACATTATCCCAATACACCACATAGACCAAATTAATATATGAAAATAGTAATGTTTATTTAAGGTTGATTTATACTTCTGCGTCAATTGCACGCGTATGGTCCGTTGCAGCCTTCGCGCGGTTGTATAGCCCTCACTGAGGCTGACACTGATGCGAACCTCTTAAAGAATCTAACTACACGTCGAATTAACACGTAGCGTAAGCTCTTTGATTGGTCGGTTTGGTAGATTTGACAAGTGTAGTCAGTGCTGAGAGCAAGTCGATGGAGTGAGTGTTTATAAGTGTTGAGCTCCAGGGGTCCGTTCTACGTACCTCGCTTAAATTATCTAAGATGATTTGGCAGATCCTGGATCTTTTAATCTTGATAACTGATCTTTGGCTAATTTGGTTTTTCAAACAAGTTGACGAATCAGATTAAAATGTCTGGAAGAATGAAACGATCCTGGATCATGTCAAATTGTTAATAACCAAATCCCACTAATTGAGTAATCCACGGACAAAGAACGGACCCCTGATGGAAACTTTTGTTTTGTGTGTAACTTATGATTAAAGTTGTTGCACGTCCTCGTTCCTGCCTCTAAATGAGCGAGTTTTAGCTACTTGTACATTTAAGGAAGCATTCAGATAAAACAAAACACCCGTGAAGAAAACTTGACACAGAGGAATATAAAAACCTGATGCCAGCTAGTGTTTCAGACGTGTTATTGCAGAGCAACACAAACAGCATGCAGAAGTATAAATGCATGACAATGAGCAAGGCATGCGCCCTGGGTCATGGAGATCGGTCAACGCAGAAGTATAAACCAGCCTTTACACATTTAGTTATGTGATGAACAATCACTAATACAACAATCTGAATATTCTTTTAAAAACACTAAAGTAATAAATAATTATTCACAGTATTTTGAAGTGGACTGTTGTGGATTTTTATTATCACTATATATTGAATTATTAAATATTCCCTTGTGAAAGGTATAAAGAAGAAGAAGAAGAAGAAAAAGGAGACCGAGGTTAAAGAAGAAGAGGCTGATTTAGGACCAGCTGTGGAGACGGTAAACGACAAAAAGAAGAAAAGGAAGAGAAAACTAGAGGAGGACATCAAAAAACAAGAACTAAGCGCAGAGGTGGAGAACGGAGTGATTAAGAAAAAGAAAAGGAAGAAAGATGTAGACGAATGCGTAGAGGTAGAGCAAAAGGTGAAAAAAAAGAAGAAGAAACAGTCAGCAGTAGAAGCAGCACCGGAAAACATCAGCTCTAATGAAAAGCCTGAGAAAAAAAGCAAGAAGAAGAAGAAGAAGAAACTAGAAAGTAAGAGTCTTCCTCACGCCAATGGAGATAACTCATCGGATAAAAAGATGAAGAAGAAACTAGAAAGTGAGAGTCTTCCTCACGCCAATGGAGAGAACTCATCGGATAAAAAGATGAAAAAAAAGAAGAAAAATAAAGGCAAGACCGAGGCTGATGATGATGTTGAGGAGCAACCGGAGAGGACAGACAACAATAACAAGAGCTCAGGGAAAAATACAAATAAAACTCTTAAAGCAGATCCTGAGGAATACTTCAGGAAAACCGCAAGCAGAGCGGTGAGTTTTATTCTGATGAAGAGAAACCGAGGCTTCTGATTGGCTCTTGAGAGTGTGACATCACTATGTTAATGTTTAATTTGAGTGTCAGCGTCGATATTTGAGTTCGTCACATTATTATAATCGTATTTTTAGATTTTATTAAACTTAAAATGAATTTTTAATAATATTTTCATGTGCATGTAGTTTCAGTCATTTTTAGTTCTGTATATTTCAATATTTTTAATTTTATACAGTGCAAAATCTGAGCGTTATTTAAACTATTTGGAATTATATAACAAGCTGCTGAACGTGATAAATATTCTTGTATATGGGGCGGGGGTGTAAATTTCATCTAAATACATTTCTTACAGTAAAACAATATTCAAAATGATGTATATTTTATATATTTTTTATCGTGACATTTAAGGTTATCAAAATGAATTAGCAGAAAATAGCGATTCTAAGCTTTAAAATGGTATCATATATACACTGTAAGAAATTGTATGATAAAAAGTCATTACAACAAATGCTTTTGTTACTTTAACTTAATTTAATAAGTTAATCAGTTAATTTTTATTAATTGTTTTTAGCTATACAGGGTGTACATAATATTTCTTCTAAAATTTAGATGACAAGAAAAGTTAAATTGATTTAAATATAAAACTTTTTAAGGCAGGAAGAGTATTTTTACAGGCTATTGGCGGCTGTTTTTGACCAGTTGGTGCAATCTTGTGATTGAACAATGCATAGGTTAGTGTAATTTTTTGTCAGCTTTGGGTTTAATTAAAGAATTAATAAACTATTACAGCTCATAGCAATGTTTTTTGCGTAATTCTTAGCCTGAAATAAGCAGGATAAAGTACATCTAGCCGGTGGTTTTTAGGTGATAAACCCTTCAGCTCCTGATACCTGTCTGGCTTTATTTTGCAATAACAACCACCTGGATGTACTTTAAAGTAACCTTATTATATAGTTTGACAATATTAACTAGTAGATTATATTTGATGTTAAAATGCATCGCATGTTTATTTTGCTGTGTTTTTTGTCTCTGTGTTCAGAATGATGTTGTGTTCCTTTCTGCCAAACCTGGCAACCAGGACGAGATTTCTATTGACCAGGTAAAGCACCAGATAAATGATAATTATTTTACGCAAACTACATTTACAAGACATGAAATGACAGGACTCTTTTACTTCACAGGCTCGTCGACTCGCTCTTCAGAAGGAAATAGACAAAGAGTCACAACCTAAGCCAGTGAGTCTACACATTTGCTTTGAGTATATTGTGGTCTTAAAGGGACAGTTCACCCAAAAATGAACATTTCCAGTTCATTTAGTCACCCTCAGGTCATTTAAAACATAGGTGACTTTTTTATTTCTTCAGTAGAACGTTTCTATTATGCAGAAATCACTTTTAGAAGGGGTTTAAACACAATAGTGTGTGTACTTCAATTGGTGAAAAAAAAATTAATTTCATTTTTTATAATTACACTTGATTAAAAGAGTTTGCAGAAACACTTTGATTGACATTCTCCCTGTGTCATGTGTCATCAGAGGGGGAAAGCCCCGCCCACTAGTGACTATTTCTCCCTTATTAGCATAGTCTTGTTTTTGAATCTGCCACAATGCTGACACGCAGGCATTTGTAGCTCCGCCCTCTTTTATAAAGAGCACAATCTCATTTGAATTTAAAGTGACAGTCACCAAAACACCACAATTAGGATCAAAGCCTAACTCCAAAGAGAGTTATAAACATTATTAGTGTGGTATTTTGAGCTGAGACACCAGAGATATACATCTTTAACAAAATGGCATAATAGGGTTTTTTTGGATTTGTTTGGCAGTTTGAAACCTCTCAGGAAAACCAACTTTTTGGGGGACTCTGTTTTGGGCTCTTTTGTTAAGGTTTATAATCTAATTAACACATCGTCACCTTGGAATTATAACATAATTATAACGACATAATAAACCTCTTTAACATTAGTAATAGGCTACAGAGTGTCTGATGTTGTTGGTTTGAGTCTCAGTTCTGACTTTCACTTTCAAACTTTTATTTTATCTGAGGTGAACTTTTGCTGTCAGTATCTTACTTTTGCTGTCAGTAGTATGACAATCAATGTCTAAAATTATATTCAAACTCACATTTGGAGCATGTAGCCCTGGATAAAGCACATAATCTATATCTGAGTTGATCATTGTCATGGTAGTTTATGCTGTTGTTCTGTCACTGTAAATGGAAAACATTTTTAAAACAGAAATTTTTTGCATCACCAATGGTTAGGACTAAAACTCCTTTTAACATGGAAAAGATGTTAGTTTAGTTGTAGTTTGCCACGTTGGTAGGCTCATTTTCCTTCTATTGTCTTGTTGTTAATTTGGACTTGTATGTATGTGTTTATTTTTTATGGTTCCACCCATGTTTCCAGCCAAAAATGCCAATAATTAATTGGAATATCGTAAATAAAGCAGCGTTTCCATCCAATGAGTGAAAGGGAGTAAAATAGTTACTTCCTGATAAACTGGTGCCAAATATCTAATACAATAATAGAAGGAAAATGAGTGACATTTAAACTACAAATCAGTCTACAATTTGCCACTGTGGGCCTTTGTCTGATATAATAAATGAGTTGCGCCTCAAGACGAGATGTAATGAACATGCTGTGGCTGTTGGAGGCATGAGAAGCAGCTTTGGCAGTGCAAACAGATGCTCAAGACTGTTCTGGAGGGAATAATAATATAATAATAATACTGAGCCACTGTGATGACAGACTTTAGCTGAGAGATTTTAGAAATAAACAAAACAATATTTTAAATGTGTTAAAACGAAATGCTGGTTTGTCACATTATACTGTCCATCGCACCAATTTTCATCACCACATGTTCTCTTTAAACCAAATTACATGACTTTTTTCATTCGCACACTGTAATTTATTCAGTAAATGTGTTTGCATTGTAGTTTATGAGCATTCTTTCTTATCAAATATAAAGTTTTTCCTACTCCCAGTTATGGCAACACATTGTTTTATGTGCATTATTTTTTTATTTAATCACATCTTGACATTTCCATCAATCATTTTTTAATGCGATAATCCGAAATGAGCATAACAATAGATGTATAGAAACACAGCTATTGACTAGTATTACACCAAAGACCACAAGTTCAGCTGAAAATCTTCTTTAATATTGATTCTACTCAACAAACAAAGTACATCATGTATAACCTGATTGTAAATAAATTAGCTGCAAATTGTCATTTTGGGCTGAACTATCCCTTTAATGTGAATGAATGAGTGTTAATCTGTTGTAATCGCTGTTTGAAGGCTTTTGGGCAGTGGGGAACGGCGAGCTTCGACAGCTCGGACAGACAAGCCAAGTTCCTGCGCTTGATGGGAGGCTTTAAGAAGAGCACTCAGACGGGGAACGAGTCCGCCGGCCGTCTCAACATGGCCATGGGCAAAGAAGGACAGCAGACGTTACAGCAAGGCCTTCTGGGAGAGTTTGAGCGCGCACAAAACCGCCACATGGACTTCAGGAATAAAGGAGCCGGGTTGGGCTTCAGTGCGCCGTCCAATAAGAAGTTTGCGATTGATACTAATGCACGAAACTCCATACGATTTGACGACTGAATAATAAATTATTCACAAACACACATTATTTTTAAGGACTCATTTAAAGGGACAGTTCACCTAAAATACAAATTCTGTCATCATTTGCTCGTCCTTTATTTGTTTCAAACCTTTGAGTTTCTTTCTTCCATTGAACACAAAAGAAGATATTTTGAAGAATGTTGGAATCTGTAACCATTGACTTCCATTTGTTTTTCCTACTATTAAAGTTAATGGTTACAGGTTTTCAGCTTTCTTCAAATGAATCAAAATGTTATGATCATGAATATGAACAACTTTTAGAGTGTTTTGTAGGAATATTCAGATTGTATTTGCTGTGGTGTTCATTATGCTTGGAGGTTAGGCATGAGCCGGTGTAAGATTCTGACAGTATGATAACCTTGGGTAAAAAATCACGGTTTCACAGTATCACGGTATTGTGGTCACTGCTTTAAAATGTATATTTTTTAAATGTCTGGGTAAAAAACTAAAACTTTTTCCCCATTTAAACACAATATGTTTTATTTCATGAACCATTTAAAATATTTTGGAGCAGTAGACATGTCAGACTGAATAATTCAATTGAATTATTGAATTCTGCTGACTTCATTAGTTTCAAAAACATTTTTTTTTTACCATTTAAAACGGCATCTTTGGATCTATATTCTGCTGGCGCTACTGTTTTCCTAAAAAAAAAAAAAAAAAAAAAAGTGAATAAAAAAATCATACACATACCATAGGAACGGTATTGCAGAAAATTTTGACAGTTTTAAAACCTTGACTTTTCCAAACAGTTATCATTCCATGCCTATTGGAGATTTAACTGGTTAATTAGCTTAATAGTTTAAACATGAATATTTTTGCATGTTAATCTGGTTCACTACACGCTGACATATTGATTTAAAATTTGTTGATAGATTGGTCGGTGCCAATAGCCTAGTGTTTAAGTGTGCCGACATCTAAGTTCAACTCCTGGCTTGAGGTCCTTTCTCTGCTTCCAATACTTTCCTGTCAGTAACCTCTACTGTTCTATCCAATTTAAAGGTGAAAAACCCTAAAAAATAGTTCTATAAAATTCGGTTATTGTTTATAGGGCTGTTGTACATGAACACTGTAATAAGGCTCCAATAGTAAACGAGTCAATTTAACTAAACCTGATGAATATTAGGTGATGTTAAGGCCAACGGTGGCTCAGTAATTAGCACTGTCACCTCACAGCGAGAAGGCCGCTGATTTAAGTCCCACTAGGCTATTGCTATGTGTCTTAAACTTAACTGTCCATAGTTTATGTGTGTGAATGAGAGTGTATGGATGTTTCCCAGTACTGGGTTGCAGCTGGAATGGCATAATGCCCTATAATGCATTAAAATCATATTCGTAATCTGACTACAAGTTGTAAACACTTGATTAAATGCAGTTAATTACTGAATTTAAAAAAATTTAACTATTAAATTTCACTTTTAATTGTTTAAAGTAATATTTATGTAATAACTGTAATAAATCTATATTTTTGTCATCATTGATTTTAATCCATTATGTAATAATCACTACTGAGAGTTCATCATGAAGTGTTACCTGTGGTGCTTTATAATGCTTTTACAATTGAAGCATTTGTTTATTCTGAACATGCATCAATACACTAAATATTTTTGGTTATTACTTCTGGTATAGTAACCCATTTATTTGTATTTAAGGTCAATATTGTGTTAATTCTGTATATCATGATAAAAGCTAGAAATATTGATACCATCATGAGCCTGTATTAAAAAGTCTTCTTTTGTGTTCAACAGAAGAAAGAAACCCATAAATGTTTATAACCACTTCAGAGAGAGTAAATAGCACATCTAGATTTTTGGGTGAACTGTCGCTTTAGGGGCACATCTGTTAAGCACCAAAAAGGACCAGCAAAGAATGACAAAAAGTTAATTTCAAGTAGATCCGTTTTCTTTTTATGCATAAATCAAATGGGTTTATGAAATACTGGTGTATATTTTTGAGGAATCTGAATCTGTGTCATTATTTGGGGTTTTGTTCCTCAGGGATGTACAGAAAATATCTGAAATGTTTCAATTATTCATGAATTTTCCAAATGAAACAAAAGAGGCTACAAAACTGAACAGGCTGAATAAAGACACTGAATTAAGAGTGTTTATGTGGGTCATACCTGGGATTGTACTAATTTAATGTTTTACTAGTCGAGATAATAATTGGGTCACACTTTAGAAAAAGGTTTTATTAATTAATGTATTTACTAACTTGTCAAGCATTTATTAATCATAATTCAACACTTAAGCCTCCTTTCCATCGCACACAACAAGTAACAGATTGAGAGTCATTCATTTCCAATGATTGTAGTCCGGGAGCTGTGTGAAGTTCCGGAAGTGCGATATGCACATTAATATAGCAGCATTTTTTAATGACACTGTATAACAATAATTATTATTTACAGTACTGTGACGGTTGGGTTTAGGGTGGGGGTAGGCCTTAAAAATAAAATTGATTGGGTAATTTAATTGATAACATACATTCATAATACTCGGTACAACTACCTTTTTACGTTACTGTGACGATTGGGTTTAGGATTGGGGTGAGGGTAGACGTTAATAAAATACAATAAATGGGAAATTTATTAAATAGTATTAATAATTCTTGTTAACTTCCGGTCGCAACCATTCTGATCATCCCAAGCCACCTTTCCACTGCACAAGACATTTGGACATGACTGTCGGAGTACGCCCCCTTGTGGCAGTCGCAGTGAATATTCAGTTTTGTCATGCACATTTATTCTGTGTTTTTACCATGGATAAATTAATGAATTCTAGAAATTAATGGGCCGCTAAAAACTTTTGGAGGAAATGTGGAGACAACATAAAAAATATTTTTTATTCATGAATGGAATTTTTTTTTTTATAAATATAAACTTTTTATAATTAAAAAAATAACCAAAAAAACTACTATTTCTCATCTCACGCCAACGGATCTGCTTGGACAACACTGGAATACATCACATCTAGTTGACCGGTCAAATACGGTCTAGTTACAGGAGTTCAAATATTTTAACGTATCCGCAGCTCAAATCGGATCCGAATTTTCCGCATACGGAGATGATCGAAACTCCACGCAGCTCCAGGACAACTCTCCATTAGAAATAAATGAATTCAGGTCTGTCGCTTGTCGTGTGCAATGGAAAAGAGGTATCAGTATGCAGAAAATTCTGATCCGACTTGAGCTGCGAATCCGTCAAAATTTTTAAACTCCTGCGACTAGACTGTATACGACCGGTCGACCGAATGTGATGTATTCCAGTGTTGTCCAAGCAGGTCCATGTGCACGCAAGATAAGAAATACAGTTTTTTTTTTCGATTATTTTTTTAATTTAAAAAAACATTTCTATTAATAATTGAGTAATAAAATATATTTTTTTTATGTTGTCTCCACATTCCTTCCAAAAGATGTAGCGGTCAATGAGCTTCTAGTATTCATTCATTCAATCATGGTGAACACACGAAAAATAAAGGCTCTTGCTTTTCCACTCCTTTATTATTTTGGACACAGTGAGACTCCATCTTCTCTCCCACGGTGCACGACAAAACTAAAAATTCTGTGCGGCTTCCACAAGGGGGTGTATTCAGACAGTCGTGTTCGAATATTGTGTGCAGCGGAAAGGCGGCTTTACCCGTGCAATATTAAAACCCAAATTAATTTGTTAACACAAGTTAAAGGGGACATATTTTGCAAAAATCACTTTATAAGTAACTTAAGCCGTTTCTATGGCAGCAGTGTTTGAATATAAGCAGCTTCTAATGATAAAAAGTGATTAATTTTATTATTTATAATCACTTGATGAAAACAGTCTGCAGAAACACTTTGATTGACATTTTCCCTTTGTATGGTGTCATCAGAGGGGGAAGCCCCGCCTACTAGTCACCATCTCTCCCTCATTAGCATAGGAAGTTAGTCTTGTTTTTGAATCTGCCACTATGCTGACACACAGGCATTTGTAGCTCCGCCCTGTTTTGAAAAGAGCACAGTCTCATTTGCATTTAAAGCGTCTCACCAAAACGTCACATCCTAAAAAAGTCAATTTCAAAGAGTTATACAACATTATTTGTGTGGTGTTTTGAGCTAAAAACCTCACTCTAGGGACAACAGTTACTTGTAAAATGGCCATAATAGGCCTCCTTTAAGAAAACACAAACAAAACTTGTGTTAATAAACACTTTATTTTTACTCTCGTAAACACATGACCTCTCAAAACAGTTACAGACACACGGACAGAATGAGGAAAAGATATCAACATAAGACATATTTCCAAAAGTTCTGAATAAAAGCAGCAAGAGGTAAACAAATTCATCTCTTAGTGACTATTTGTGCGGATCATGTGCTTTAAAGAGTTAGAAAACTGCGCCGCCAGATGTTATTGCTCTATACACTTCAAATCTTGCAACAAAAAATACACAAAAGTCTACCAGTTGGCTTTCCATAAGCTCTGTTTATGTACATCTGTATCAAATGCAGACTATAATACACGAGAGTAAACCTCATGAAAGCTTGCCAGTGTCATATCTCACTCACTTAAAAGATCATTTGCATATTTAATAATACTTTCAAGCACATTTTATAACCTAATTCTCCTGTAAATTAGTACTAGTGCTTAATGTATAAGCATGTAGTAGTACTTAAACTATACCATTCATCTGTAAGAATAATATATATATATGATTACAAAAGCAACCCTTTGTGATGCATTACAGTGCTGAGAATTTCAGGCTATATACTGAATATGCTTTACTGAAACCATCACAATGCAAACAATACCTCAAAGTGGCTTCATGCTAATCATTTTAGATCAGTGTGATGAAATGTGACCTATTGGCAAGCTTTTGAAAGGATTTACTCAAACTCAAAGCTCTTGAACGTTCCCTCAGGAGGTCTGTGTACATGTCATGAAATAGTTTCTGAGCTTGTAATGGCATTGAAAGTGTGTGATCTTACAGTCTCAGGTGTGTCAGAGCATCTGAATACTGCTTAGGTATGCAACTACATTCAGATCGTGGTCATGTGATGCTCTGACTGTGTGTAGTTTGCATTCACAGGGCAGTGTGGAATGTGACGGGAAGAGCCAGATTCACACCTTGAATTCCAGTGGGTGTGGTTAGGGACGTGTTTTTTTTAAGCTGCTATTCAAGTGGGTGTGGTCAGGGGAATGTCTTTTGAAGCTGTATATTCAAGTGGGTGTGGTCAGGGGCGTGTCTTTGAAGCTGTATATTCCAATGGACATATCTTTGAAGTTTTGTTGCAGTGGGTGTGGTCAGGGGCGTGTCTTTAAAGCTGCTCATTAAATTGGGTGTGGTCAGGGGCGTGTCATTTAAGATTTGTTTCAGTTGACATGTCTGAAGCTTTGCATTCTAGTGGGTGTGGTCAGGGGCGTGTCTTTAAAGCTGTTGCAGTGGGTGTGGCCAGGGACATGTTTTTGAAGCTGCACATTCCAGTGGGTGTGGTCAGGAGCGTGTCTATGAAGCAAGTCTGGTCAGGGGCGTGTCTTTAAAGCTGTTGCAGTGGGTGTGGCCAGGGACATGTTATTGAAGCTGCACATTTAAGTGGGTGTGGTCAGGGGCGTGTCATTTAAGTTTTGTTCCAGTTGGCATGTCTTTGAAGCGGTGCATTACAGTGGGTGTGGGCAGGGGAGTGTCTTTGAAGTTTTGCATTGCAATGGGTGTGGTCATGGGCATGTCTTTGAAGCTGCACATTTGAAGTGGGTGTGGTCAGGGGCGTGTCATTTAAGTTTTGTTCCAGTTGGCATGTCTTTGAAGCGGTGCATTACAGTTGGTGTGGCCAGGGGAGTGTCTTTGAAGTTTTGTATTGCAATGGGTGTGGTCATGGGCATGTCTTTGAAGCTGCACATTTGAAGTGGGTGTGGTCAGGGGCGTGTCATTTAAGTTTTGTTCCAATGGTCATGTCTTTGAAGCTGTTGCAGTGGGTGTGGTAAGCGGCGTGCCTAAAGTGTCTTTCCAGTGGGCATGTCTTTGAAGAGAGTTTAAAGATTTGGGTTGAAATGGGTGTGGTCAGGGGCATGTGTTTTGTAGCTGCGCGTACAAGTGGGTGTGGTCAGGGACGTGTCTGAAGTTTTGGGTTGCAGTGGGTGTGGCCAGGGTCATGTCTTTGAAGTTTTGTGTTCCAGTGTGTGGTCAGGGTGTCTTTGTAGCTGCATATTGAAGTGGGTGTGGTCAGGGGCGTGTATTTAAAGTTGTGCGTTCTAATGAGCGTGTCCTTGAAGCTGCGTGTTCCTGTGGGTGTGGAGAGGGGTGTGTCTTTAAAGCTGCGCATTGAAGTGGGTTTGGCCAGAGGCATGTCCTTGAAGCAGTGCGTTCCAATGGGTGTGGCCAATGACGTGTTGTGGATTTTAAAGGGCGTCTCTTTGAAGATTTATTTTCCAGTAGGTGTGGTCAAGGGCATGTTCTTCAAGTTTTGCATTAAAGTGGGTGTGGTCAGGGACGTGTTTTTGAAACTGTTCCAATAAGCGTGTCTTTGAAGTTGTGGGTGTGGCCAAGGACGTGTTTATAAAGTTGTATCTTCCAGTGGGTGTGGCCAGGGGCATGTCTTTGAAGCAGTGCATTCCAATAGACATTTCTTTGAAGCTTTATATTTGAATGGGCGTGTCTTTTAAGCTGTGTCCCTCCCAGTGGGTGTGGTCAGGGGAGTATCTATGAAGCTGTGCATTCCAATAGGCATGTCTTTAAGATTTATATTTAAATGGGCGAGTCTTTGAAGCTGTGTCCCCCAGTAGGTGTGGTCAGGGGCGTGTCTTTGAAGCCATGCATTCCAAAAGGCATGTCTTTGAAGCTTTACATTCCAATGGGCGTGTCTTTGAAGCTGTGTGTTCCAGTGGGTGTGGTCAGGGGCGTGGTCAGGCCTGCAGGTACTCCGGCTGTACCCGTGCAACTTTGCGAAACTCTTTGGAGTGTGTGCGAGGACACTGCATCTCACACCAGCTGACGGGCACCATCTGCGCGCCTGCAGGTACACATTTCAGAGCGTGTTAGTGGTACGAGCAAAAATTTCTATATATAGTCCTACTATTTCATGTGCATTAGCTTTGTTTGTGTGACATATTTTCTTATATAGGCATTGTTTAGGCAAACACTCAGTAATGCTTGTTTACAATTGAATAAGTGACTGATTTTAGTCTGGTCTTGAATCTTCAGATACTACAAATCATCTGATTGGTCAGAAAATCTGATGTGAAGCAAAAGTGCACTACCATCATTGATCCATATTGAGAAAAGTGATTAACTGCATGTTCTGAATGTATATTTTGTCTTTGTTTTGGAGCACACAGACTAACACACTGATGCTAACAAGCAAAAACCCTTTGATTCTGATTTCAGCTCTCTCACCGGCCTCGCTGTGAGCCACAACGACCCCCAGCTCGTTCTCCGCTGTGGTCAGCAGGTAATTCGACTGCACGTCACCCAAAGAGATCTGACAGCCGAGGTCAAGGGTCATGAACAACACAACAGAGTCTACAACAGCAGAAACAGCTCATACAGTGTAAAGGATACCACTTTTGCAAGGACAATGTCGCCGGGCCTGAAGCTTTTGTACGTCTCCACCTGAAAACAACAACACATTTTCAGAAACACAATACATCGCATTGCATAAGGGTCAAAATATTATAATTAGGATACATTTTTAGCATGACTTAAAGATAGAAGGTTCTATGTAAAAAATAGAGCATTACAGGTTTACATTTTTATAGTTTTAAAATATATTTTTAACAATTCTTTTCCATTATCCTTCAAACCACTGGATATTTAAAAATAACAATCAAACTGAATATTTTTCTAATATTTAAAACCCATATTTTTTTTCTTGTAAATTTAATGATGCAGACACCAGAATATGTTTAGTCTTTGACCCATATCTTTTTTTTTGACTACTCATATTGAGGAATACTTTATATTTAAATATAAATAAAAACATCTATATTTTCCATGAACTCACCTTATCCTTCTCTGTCGCTCTCACATCTTCTCTTCTACAGAATTTAAAACATTAGAGTTAAGCAGATCGGACTTTGTATATTTACAACAAGTTATTAAAGTCAAATTTCATATACAGTAATCCCTCACTGTAAGGCGGTTCACCTTTCGCGCCTTTTTTTTTATTCCTGCAATTTGACATGCTTTGTTTATAGTGAATTGTGCTCTGCCTCCTGATCAGCGCATTGTGTTATGGGTCCTGATTGGCTGTAGACCACTGTCAAATAAGCTCCTCGCTGTCTCGTCTCCTGTACAGTACAAAATGCACTCATTCATTCATTCACTCATTCATTAATTTTCAGCTGCTTTTCCGAGGCCGGGTTGCAGGGGCAGCAGTATTAGGGGAGAACCCCAGATCCAGCTCCTCTGAGGGGATTCCGAGAAGTTCCGATGCCAGCCGAGAGACATAGTCCCTCCAGCATGTCCTGGGTCTTCCCAGAAGTCTCCTCAGTGGGACATGCCTGGAACACCTCCCTAGGTAGGCATCCGAAACAGATGCCTGAGCCACCTCAGCTGACTTCTCTCAATGTGGAGGAGCAGCAGCTCTATTCCGAGATCCTCCTGGGTGTCAGAGCTCCTCACCATATCCATAAGAGTGCACCCTGCGAAGGAAACTCATTTCGGCCGCTTGTATCCGAGATCTTGTCCTTTTGGTCATGACCCAAAGTTCATGACCATGGGTGAAAGTAGGAACATAGATTGATCGGTTAATCTCCTCCATGAAATGCCACCTTATCGTGGTGGAGTGCTTGAGTGATCCTAAAAGCTATGTTGTCTGGGGCTAATGCTACTGGTAGGATCTCCCAAGGCAAAAAGGTCTTAAGTGACAGGTCAGACTAACTGCAATTCAAAAACCCATTATGAGTACAAAACATTAAGGACCGTGACGTCACCCGGTATGGCGCAGTCGGGACCCCAGCCTGGAGCAAGGCCTGGGGTTGGGGCTCGTATGCAAGTGCCTGATGGCAGGGTTTTTTCCCATGGGTTTTACCCTGAAGGAGCAATGTGGGACCATCCTCCTGCAGGCCCACCACATGCAGTGGGAGACTTAAGAGGCCGGTGCGTTGTGGAACGGGTGGTGGTAGAAGGTTAGGACCATGACAACCTGATCGTCAGGCACAGACACTGGCTCTTAGAATGCATTCAGCTTGCCAAATTTACATAAATCTTCGATCGCTAGCAGTGTGACTCAGAAGTGCTGTACTTCATGTTTGCAAGTTTTCTCCCCAACAAACCCAATAATGTCGACGAAACATTTACCCGTGTTAGCACACAAAAGGCAAAGGAAGATGCTAACCATCGCACAAAATGTAGAACATCTGTACGTGCTAAAGTATGGTAGAAGTTACGAGAATGTTTAAACAAGAAAGAAAAGTGTGAAAATATTAATGCCTATCTGGAAAAAGGAGTGTCGTGAGGGGTTTCACAGCCTTAAAACATCTAGAATAATTAATAATACAACAATAATACTACTTCTCGGATTTCATCTATTGCAGGTTATTTTTAGAGTGTAACTCCAGTGATTAACGAGGGATCACTGTATATTATAATAGCAGATTTACTGATATGCAAACGTCTGTACCTGATTGTGCCTCTGAACCTGTCCTTTAGCGGTGTCGACCCCACATATAAGATGTGCACTTTAGCAAACCTTGGGTTGATACTTGTCACCTGAAAAGGGTGAGGAAAAACATGCATATTCAATACACATTCAATACATAAATCACAGTCATAAATTACAGTTGAACAAAGTACAACACACATGCAGTTGAAACCTTAAAGGAACACTCCACTTTTATTGAAAAGGCTCATTTTATAGTTCTCCAAGAGTTTTACCATTTTTGAATCAATTCAGCCGATCTCCAGAACACGTTTAGTTTAGCTTAGCATAGATCATTAAATCCGATTAGTCCATTATAGGGTTGTAACGGTATGAATTTTTTACGGTATGATAATCGTCTAAAACAATACCACGGTTTGACAGTTTCGCGGTATACGGTATGTTACAAATGTTACAAAATAATAGAACAGTGAAGCAAATTTGACTTTTTCCAAATAATATATTTTCAGTTACTATAAACAACACCACTTACAATGAACAAATAAAAAATAAGAAAATAAGAAACAAAGTGTCAAAGTCCAAATAAAGTCCAAATAAACATGGTGCAAATCCTCAGTAAAAAATAGATATAAATATTTACTATACTATAAATAGTTACATAACGAAACTAGATTCAATATGGAACATCCTTAGGTTTTATGTGCCAGCATGGATATGGTTGTCTGTGGATATGGATTTGGATATGGTTGTCTGCAATGCAGATAAACAGCTGCATCTTCATTTGCGTCTTTTGAAAACAGCAAGAGCAGCAGTTTGTCTTTGCTGTGTCACTGTTTTGTCATGTTTCTGTGCTGCTATGCATGCAAAAGTACTTAGTATGAGAATTATTTCATGCAAAACTTTTTTTTTTTGCGTTTTATTTAGCCGCGCAGAAATGTATGCCTATCTCTCATTCCGTGTTGTTCAAAAAGCTCATTGTTGGTCCACAAACAAAAGCGAAACCTATGCTTATTGGTTGTGATATAGCGAGTTTGAACCAATCTGGGCATGGAGGAGGGACAATGCATCAATGTATCATGTCTGGTTTGTCCGGAGACACAGTGACGAGCGTTTCTTTGTTAAATCAGCGTTGTCAAATTTTGATGACGTAACCGCACTGATTCCGGAGCCTCTGAAAGTCCGCGAATGTTATGTGATACAGCACTGTATCAGAAAGCTGAGATTATCTTCTTTATGCCAATCTTTGAATTGTATGAATCGGATCAGCGGATCAAAAGTTATTAAACATTTAAGAGCAATACTTATTTTTAGCCGCAGGCGGCTGTCTTGGTCTTTAAGGGTTAAAACCGTTGATATGCAATTGTTCATGGTATGATAATCGTGCACGTTCAAATCGTGGTAGACCGTCATACCGGTATATTGTTACAACCCTAGTCCATTAGCATCTCATGCAAAATTGAGTAAGGAGTTTTGATCATTTACCTATTTAAAGCTTGACCCTTTTATAACTGCATCATGTACTAAGACCAACGAAAAATTAAAAGTTGCTATTTTCTAGACCAATTTGGTTATAGGAACTATACTCTCATACTGGCATTATAAACAAAGAAATTTGCTGCTGTACCAATGGGTGAAGCAGGACCAATGATGATGAAAAACAACACCAGCAGGGTAACAGCGATGCATAATATCATTGTTTCTGCTGTATCCATGGTGCAGCAAAGTTTCTTGATTATTACACCGGAATGAGTGTATAGTTCCTATAACCAAATCAGCCTAAAAAAAGAGCAACATTTCATTTTCTGTGAGTCTTAGTACTTGATGTAACGACAGAAAACTCAAGCTTTAAATTGGAATATCATATAAATGTTTAAATAATGTTTGCAGCAACATGCTAATGGCCTAATCCAATTTAATGACTTATGCTAAGCTAAGCTAAAAGAGCTCCAGCCAGACCTGAAGATCAGCTGAATGGATTCAAAAATGGTCAAACTCACTTGTTTAACTTCAGGAGAGCTGTAAAATGAGCTTATAGCACAAAAACTGTGTTTCTTCAACTTTCGTAATAATCTGTAAATGGCTAACAAGGAAACATGTGACAGATTAAGATATATCAAAACCGATATACCTTACAGGTGACGATCGCACCGACGTCAGGCAAAAGTTGCGCTTCTGTCTCTCTAACAACGGAAATCACCGGCAACTAGAAATCAAGTTGAGGGGTAAATTAAGTACTCGGTTATGAAGAAACATGGACTTCTAAGCTGAAATTTAATCTGCATGAGAGCAGCAGAGGTGAACTGACCTCCTCTCCCTCATTCTTCCTCAGCACGTATCCTGCTAGTGAAGCGAAGATGTAGCCGTGCCGAAGATACGTGCCTGTACCAGGAATACAGTCCTCTGTGCTGCAAAGCCTTTCGCCTGCAGGACACACACACACACACACACACACACACACACACACACACACACACACACACGTGAGGCATGCTACAGAAAAATGCATAAATCATGTACAGTACCGCTGTCATAATAGAGAGTCTATACGCCATGACGAACACAAACACATCCACAGTTTGGCCTCAAGCTGACATGTTAAAATTAGTGTATTAACTGGATAATAATTGTAATAAACTTATAACATAGTGACTTTATGATTAGGACATGAGATTTGGTCTGTTTACTATGAACGCTTATTTCGGCCAAGAAATAAAAGTATGATAAAGGTACAGTTATGTGAAATATTTATTATTTCTCTAATATTTCCCAGACCATGTTTAATAGACCAAAGGCATTTTCAAAGTATTTCCTTTAATGTTTTCTTCAGTAGTATTTTTATGTGCGTGTGTTAAACATGTATATATTATGTACATGTGAAACATAAAAAACAGTTTTGTAAAGATAGATATTTAAATTTATATACAATTTGTAACACACACACACTTAATGTCAATATATGTCAAATATTATAAATATTTTAAATAATAAATGAAAAATAAAATAATAAATATAATAAAATAGGATAATAAAACAATAATAAATAAATTAATTACAGCAAAATAGTCCATTAACAAAAACAAGCAGGTTTACATTTCAACTAAAACAAAACCTCTTACACACAAGCTCTGGCTAAGTGTATATAAAAGTGTATATACATTTACACTAGTGCGTATCTAGCTAGTAAGTGATTACGAGACTTTCCACTCCCGACTAAACGAAGAGTCGCAATTATATTCAGCTACAAATGCAGTCCACAAATAAACATCATAAATCTGGATTTCATTAAGCAAATCAAGCCTAAAGTGATGAGAGCAGCTCGCGTCAGCGGATCGTGTAGAGGCAGAAGAGCGAGTGTTTGAGGGCAGGTATGCATGACAGCCCCGGGCGGTGGGCAGGGCTCGCCAAACGAGTCTTTAAACCCCACAAACTCATCCACAAACGCGATTATTTACAGTGTGCTTGCAATCAGCTAAAATAGCATCTTTATTGGCATATGTTGACTGAAGTCGAAGACATGAGACTTGTTTACAGCGTCATAACAGTCGCGCGTGCTGACGATTCAGCCCTACAGCAGTAAGTTACACGTGAACGCTTCGAGACGCAAAACTATCCTCAACTTACATCAAAGCTCATATAATGTCACTATATGCATAAAGGATCAACACATAGCCAAGATATGTCAGCAATAAGACGCCAAACATAAAAGTAATCCCCCAAAAAACATGTGAATAACAGCGACCCACCTGGAACACACAGCTTCATGGGCGACATGTTTTCAAGAAGCGAGATGAGCCTTGTGATTGGATATTAGTCTGACAGGAGCTCGCGCTCTGATTGGTCAGTTCAGCATGTGTGGGTTAAGCAAACCGCCATATTTGTTGTGGCAGTATATTTTTAGTTTTTTTATTAACGTTAGATACATAAAACATGAATACAAATGAAACAATTATACAAATGAGTACATATTTGTGGTACACATTAGTTTCTAATACATAGATGGAACAAAAGATCACGAAAGAGTATTGTGGCAGTAAATGTAAACGTTTTGAGAGAATATACACTGACTGGCCACTTTATTAGGTATACCTTCCTAGTACAGGGTTGGACCCCCTTTTGCCTTCAGAACTGCCTTAATCCTTCCTGGCAGAGACTCAACAAGGTACTGGAAATATTCTTCAGAGATTTTGCTCCATTTTGACATGGAAGCATCCTGCAGTTGCTGCAGATTTGTCGGCTGCACATCCATGATGCGAATCTCCCTTTCCACCACACCCCAAAGGTGCTCTATTGGATTGAGTTATGGTGACCGTGGAGGCCATTTGAGCACAGTAAACTCATTGTCATGTTCAAGAAACCAGTCAGAGATGAAGATGATTCACGCTTTATGACATGGTGTGTTATCCTGCTGGAAGTAGCCATCAGAAAATGGGTACACTGTGGTCATAAGGGATGGACATGATCAGCAACAATACTCTGTTGGCTGCTGACATGATGTTTTTTTGGTGCTAATGAGCCCAAAGTGTGCCAAGAAAATATCCCCCACACCATCACACCACCACCACCAGCCTGAACTGTTGATACAAGGCAGGATGGATCCATGCCTTCATGTTGTTGATGCCCATTTCTTACCCGACCATCCAGATGTGGCAGCAGAAATGGAGACTCATCAGACCGGGCGGCGTTTCTCCAATCTTCTATTGTCCATTTTTGGTGAGTCTGTGTGAATTGTAGCCTCAGTTTCCTGTTCTCAGCTGGCAGAAGTGGCACCCGGTGTGTTCTTCTGCTGCTGTAGCCCATCTGCCTCAAGATTGGGCGTGTTGTGTGTTCAGAAATGCTCTTCTGCAGATCTCGGTTGTGACAGGTGCTTATTTGAGTTACTGTTGCCTTTCTAAAAATTAGCCATAGCTTTGATACAACTAACAAAAAAATCACTTAAAAGTCTGTTTGAAATCGAAATTTACAATGTTTATTTTGCTAGCGCACATTGTTATTCTGTGGTTAAACATGTAATCCGTGCACAGTAATCTGCTGAATAAAGTTTGTTTTGGTAATATTCAAAGTCTGAGCATCTGCTTCTGCATTAGGATTGGTTCCTTTTCTGATGACATCAGTTTGACGCTTCAGCCACAATAATCTTAGCCACGCCCCTTTTATTAGTTTGTTCAGTGAATGAGGCAAAGCCACACCCCCTACTTAATATTCAGAAGTAAATTAACATACTGAAATAAAAGTTTCAGCAATAGTTCAGACTTTAAACGCAAAAATATGTGAAGGTCTTATTATTATTAATATTATTACTACAATAAGTCATTATGTTTATTCTTATATTGTTGATTTATGTTTGTTTCATATGATGATTATAAAAAAAACTAATGAACAAATCAAAAAAAAAAAATCACATTAACACCACATCTCTGCTCGCGTAAGCCAATAATATTTATTAGGGATTGCACATTGTAACACACAACTCTCGTCTTTCAGTCAAGCAAAATAACTTACAAGCAAAATACTAAAGGAACAAACAAAAAACAGTGTCATTATTATTCTGGGGCACAATATTCAATATTGAATTATTAAGGTGAACATCTGCGGGCTCAAAATGCATTATTATAATCACACAAACGACAGCAGGACTTCGACATACATCGACATTAACCACATAATCAGTGACTAATCATTTTAATACACAAATCACCAAGCAAAACTCACTTCTCGACTCTAGATGTGGGAGAATTATGGGATATTTCCAGATCATCTCTGTGGGTGTTTCGGAGCAGCGACACAAAAAAACATGAATCACACGAAGACGGGGAAATAAACGCAGCCCACTTGATCATTAATATATGTCGTTGCCTGGCAACAGTCGTCAATGAAATGCCACAGCAGACAAACACAAGTGTCATCTTCTGAAATGTGCAGTGGTGGATTACTGGCACTAAATAAAGCTAAAATCCCTCCTAAACATAATTTCAGCTCGCCGCATTCACACTCACACACTTCAAGCGGTTTGAATTGTATTAGGATGGTCCCGAATAAGAGACAGTTCACCCAACAAAGTACTTAACTCATTATTTACACACTCAAGTGGTTGAAACCTGTTTGAGTTTCTTCCATTTCTTTTAGTCAATGGTTACAGTTTTTCAGCATTCTTCAAAATATCTTCTTTTGTGTTCAATAGAAACAACTCAGATGCCTTCTATTGAACACAATAGAAGATAATTTGAAAAACGCTGAAAACCTGTAACCATCGACTTCCATATTGGTGTTTCCTACTGTGGAAGTCAATGGTTACAGGTTTCAAACATTTTTCAAAATATCTTCTTTTCTGTTCAATACAAGAAACTCAGACGTCTTCTATTGAACTTAAGATATTTTGAAGAATGTTGAAAACCAGTAACCATTGACTTCCACAGTAGGAAACACCAATATGGAAGTCGATGGTTACAGGTTTCAAACATTTTTTAAAATATCTTTTGTGTTCAATAGAAGAAACTCGGACGTCTTCTGCTGAACACAAAAGAAGATGTTTTGAAAAGTGCTGAAAACCTGTGACCATTGACCTCCATAGTAGGAAACACAAATATAGAAGTCAATAGTTGGAGGTTTCCAACATTCTTCAAAATATCTTCTTTTGTGTTCAAAGAAGTAACTTGGACGTCTTATTTTACACAATGAAAGAAATTTTGAAGAATGTTGAAAACCTGTAACCATTGACTTCCATAGTAGGAAACACAAATATGGAAGTCGATGGTTACAGGTTTCCAACATTTTTCAAAATATCTACTTTTGTGTTCAATAGAAGAAACTCAGACGTCTTACTGAACACAACAGAAGACATTTTGAAGAATGCTGAAAACCTGTAACCATTGACTTCCATAGTAGGAAACACAAATACTATGGAAGTCGATGGGTACAGATTTCCAGCATTCTTCAAAATATCTTCATTTGTGTTCAATAGAAGAAACTCAGGTTTTGAATAAGTAAATTGATGACAGAATTGTATTTTTATGCTTGAACTGTCTCTTTAAGAGTGTTTTGTAAATGATTGATCATTGGTTTGGCTCATGTTAAAACACTGATTGTGTTTCAGAGGGTGATTTTGTAAAATCCGGCTCTACTTCTTTGCTTTCCCCTGCGCAGCGACAGCCTCCATGGCCTTGCGGACGGTCTCTTCATCTCCCAGGAACTGCATAGGCTTCACTGGCTTCAGGTTCTTGTCCAGCTCGTACAGGATGGGGATCCCCGTGGGCAGATTGAGCTCCATAATCGCCTCCTCCGACATTCCTGGAGGAAACACAGGGGATAATCCACACCGCAACGTTATATAAGACATAATGTATCATCATGCATCATGTAGGGCACAGGGATTTCAGTGTTTGACTTTAAACTAAAAAATAACTTGCTTAATTAATCTAAACATTTAATTCACAGTATAATTAGGAATGTTACACCCTCCCCAAAGTCAGATTTAAGCACTTTACAGGTCCATTTGCAACTTTCAGCATAGTAAATTACATATTTACATGCATAAGGTACATTTTTGACCTGCTCAAAGCATGTATCAATAAAACTAAAGTAGAGGCACAGAAGACGACAGGACCATAACGTAAATAATCCCGCTTTTGAGCATTGTCGAGCGAGTTCTTAAATGCCTATGATTGGATATTGTGCTCACACACTGAACAGAATGAGCTGTGATTGGCTCTAATGGTCATCGCACACTGAAGAATAGCCACTGCTATCACAGCTGATCTAGTCGGAGCATTTTAATTACTTGTGCTCACCTCCCTCACTATAATAAGCTACCGCGATATTGCGCATATGGCAGATTCCCTAATTCAGGGGTGTCAAACTCAATTCCTGGAGGGCCGAAGCCCTGCACACTTTAGTTCCAACCCTAATTAAACACACCTGATCAAACTAATTTAAATATATATATGAAGAGTTTTCCTCTAAAATGAGTATTTTCATCAGGTTTTCATCAGGTATATATTCAGTAATATGACTTTTATGGCAAAAAGTAAATCTTTTTCCTGATTTTTAAAGTGAAATATCTCAGCATAAACAAAGGATGCTGAAATTTCAGGAAATTTCAGGCAGCATTTGGAGGTTTTTGCATCTGAATTCTTCATATATATATATATATATATATATATATATATATATATATATATATATATATATATATATATTTTTTTTTTTTTTTTTTTTTTTTTTTTTTTAAATCACAAAGTTGTCCACACATTTTGGGGAATTACCACTACAAAATCAGTCATTTTTATTGAAAAAAATAAATTAATTAAAAAAAAGTCGTGAAAAACTCGGGGTCTGATTTGGGAAAAATAATGTCAGTATGTAATAACCAGTTACTGAACCAATACTGAATCATTCACACCTGGATCAACGGTGCATCAAAAAATCAATTTATTTTGACACCCCTAGTATATATGCTGAATCTCGCAATATCTCAGATGTGGCAAACAACAGGTCCTAATGTTTCCTCTCACCCTCCAGGTGTTTGACGATTCCTCTCAGGCTGTTCCCGTGGGCTGCGATGAGGACCCTCTTTCCCTCCTTGATCTGCGGGACGATCTCCTCATTCCAGAAGGGCAGTGCTCGAGCGATGGTGTCCTTTAGACTCTCGCAGGAGGGCAGCTGATCCTCTGTCAGGTCCCCGTAACGCCGGTCCTGCACAGACAAAACACAGAATTAAAAGTCCAACATCTTATTGACCCTATTCTTGATGTATGAGACGGCGCAGCCATTAGAATAGTTTGGGCAGGAGACTTTCATTAGCTGCATTTCCACTGTCAGGCCAGTGCGAGACAGGGCTTTTATCGGGCCGGGCCGAGCAGTGAGGCCGAAATCATGTCGCACTTCCACTGTCGGGCTGGTACAGGGGTGGCCAACCTTGTTTCTGGAGAGCCACCTTCCTGCAGATTTCAGTTGCAACCCATATCAAACACACCTGCCTGTAATTACTTGGTGTTCAGGTCGTAATTAATTGGTTCAGGTGTGTTTGATATGGGTAGCAGCTGAAATCTGCAGGAAGGTGGCTCTCCAGGAACAGGGATAATGTAATGTATTTTTTTATTTAATGCCATGTCAGCAACCAAGGCTATTTTCATGGCAGGAATCTTTCCCAGGAACAGGGTTAGCCACCCCTGGGCTAGTAGCTCGCAGCTCGTCACGCAAACCCCGCCCCCAGAACGTCCCACGAATCAAAAGTCACACAACCAGCACACTTCGCTCCTTGGCTCGGTCTCACACACACATACAGGCATCTAAACAGGCACAAACACACCTTTTAAACTTGACAAAAACTCTCGACAACCTTTACTGTCTGCTGTGTCTTTAATGTGGTGTAAAGATTTATTATGCGTTATTGAAACATCAAGGAGGACGCAGCAAATAAAGTCACTATAAATTAAAACTTTATTATAAGCAAAAAGACGCCAGCCTATAAGGCTAGATGTTTTCTTTCCCTTATTTATTTATTTGTTTATGTGTTGGCACATGTACTTGTGTGCGATTGGAAAACAAGTGTTTGCCTCTCCCTTCACTCCACCCAGAAGCACCAGCTGGCCCTCTTTGGCCCAGTCAGGGTTCAACGCTAAGGATATTTTCTACTGGCCTGATTGGGCCACTGGTTCAGATTTTTACTTGCCCTGCCAAAACTTTCACTGGCCCCACTAAAAAGAATTCAATAAAAAATAGCTAATTCTTAGCCACATATTTTAAATGATGTGTCAAAAATATTGCATGTAAATCTAGAATTTAAATATTTAATTTTTTAAAAATATTTAGGTGTAAAATAAAGCTGTATGTGCAGGTATTTTGTTGCAAAACAAAAGGTGGCTGACCTAAAAGTGACAGAAAACTATGCAAAACATCACTTAATTTTTTTCATGGTGTTGTGCCCATGTAAATATCTGATTCCACAACGTTAGAAACCGACGTTTTCTTTTAGCCTCATCATTAGATGTTGCCGTCTCTTCACTTTACTGGTTTTTACCAGGTTATGTAAAGAAATAATGTGCTCACAACATCCAATCAGATAAAAGGAACCAAAAAGCAATAATGGGTTTACGACTTCATAGAAAAGGCAAAACAGTCAAAGACTTAAAAGCACAAATTGTTTCTCAATTCTAAACTATATATATGTACGCAATTGACAAATAGGCAAATTCAAATTTTGTGACATGGCAGCACTGGCCTAATCGGGCCAGTAACAATTCTCTCTACTGTCCCGAACATCCTTCACGCTGGCCCCGGGCCATCGGGCAGTCCTTATTGTTAAGCCCTGCCAATGTATTTGGCGGGCCGAAAAAGGTCGGCCGCTGGCCCCGAGAAAGCCCCGCTTTGGCCTGATCAAGCTCCGGAAGTGACAGTGGAAACGTGACTGGCCTTGGCTCGCTCGTTTTAGACGCGATAGTGGAAATGCGGCTATTTCTACCATTGGAAACTGAATCAGAAGCAAATCGCAAACAGGAGAAGCGCACTTCCACATCGCAGAATAAGGTCAATAAACTGCATCAAAAATACTTCAAGAAGACTTGAGTGTATTCGTGATCCTTCAGAAATCAGTCAATCATGCTGATTTGCTGCTCAGGAATCATGTTTTAGCCCCTCCAAGATTTTGTGACTGCAGAATTGAATGCAATATCCTGTACATCACAAAAGTAAGCTACCAGTAGATGCATTATAATGTTATTGAAAATTCCATCTGTTGAAACTTGCATTGAATCAGTCACTGAATCACTGCACACACACTCATCACCGATACCAAGCTGACCAATCACAAAGCTAGCGCAATGGGACGTGTAGTTACATTGTTTGAGAGTGTCGGCCACGGCGAGGGCTATGCGACTGTGCGAAGGCTGGGCCGTAGTCAGGGTCAGCGCTTCCATAGAGGCGACCTAGGCGGCCACCTAGGGCAGCAGAATAGAGAGGGCGGTGTCCCTGAAACTACCCTCGCCACCCGCGCCCTCATCCGCGTCTGGGGTGACAAAATAGAGAGAGCGGCATCCCCGAAACTATCCTCGCCACCCACGCCCACAATTATATCCGCGTCTAGGGCGGCAGAATAGAGAGGGCGGCGTCCCCTAAACTACCCTCGCCATCCGCGCCTCAGTTATAGCCGCGTCTAGGGCGGCAGAATAGACCCCCCCAAGTTTCACTTTAGGTTTGAGGGCGGCGTGACCGTCCTTTGCCTAGAGCGGCAGTTCAGCTTGCTCTGGCCCTGGCCGTAGAACATATATGTGCTTGACGCAGAAGTGTAAATCAGCCTTAACCCTGAGTCTGTTTTCTGACCTTGCTGATGGCGGTGTAGAAGTTGTGCTCAGGGTCCATGGGTGGAGGAGGAATGTCGTAGGAGCGTCTCCATATCTTGACCTGTGCCTCTCCATGTTTGGCTGCGGTTTCAGCTTTATTAAGACCCGTCAGGCCGCCGTAGTGCCGCTCGTTCAGACGCCAGGTGCGGTGAACCGGCAGCCACATCTGATCAATGCCGTCCAGCACCAGCCACAGAGTCCTGATCGCTCTCTTCAGCACTGATGTGTAGCAGATGTCGAACTCGTAACCCGCATCTGCAGGACAGATCAGACAGCATCTATAGTGTCAGGTTATTTTAACAGATACACATAAGAAAAATTGAATGAGGGAAAATATTTTAAAGAGGACCTACTATGACACTTTTTACAGGATGTAAAATAAGTCTATGGGGTCACTGGAGTGTTTGTGTGAAGTTTCAACTCAAAATACTACACAAATAATGTTTATATCTATTTGAAACTGACCCTTGACTATTAATTGTGCCATTTTAGTGACTGTCGCTTTAAATTCAAATGAGATTGTGCTCTTTTTCTAAAGAGGGCGGAGGTTCAGATGCCTGCCCCAGTGGCAGATTCAAACAGAGCTAATGTTATCTCTGTGAAAACCTGAAAATGTAAATTGAAGTGTGTGAGAACGTGTCAGTCTATGGAGACTAGTGCTTATTTGTGCATCCTAAATCTCCACATTTATAATCCTCTTAGGGTGCTTTCACACCTACACTTTTGTTTCGGAACGTGTCTCGTTTGCCCAGTTAGCGCGGTTCGTTTGGCATTTGTGAACAGGGCAATCACTCTCTGTAATCGCTCCGAGATCGATTGAATGAGGTGGTCTCGGCTCAATTGAAACGAACCCTGGAGCAGTTCGATTGTAGTGAGAAAGTGATCCGATCGCGGTTATATCACAGTGTTTTATGGATATGTAATAGGCATACGGCTATATGAAGAGAGAATTATGAGTAGGGCGGGAAGTTTCGCGAGTCTCTGGATGCCCGCAAACGAGTGATGATCTCCCGGTAATCTCGCGTCTCTCTCCCAGTCCTCAAATAGGCATCGTCGCGCACCCTTCTCACCCCTCCCCACCGTGTCTCTCCTCAGACACGTCGCACGCACGCACCCTGTCAATCACCACCAAACCACCACCTCTCCTGACAGCTGAGCGGGACGCTGCAAAATAAACCCTGACACTCTGACCAATGTAAGGAGAGTTTACTCGCACGTGACTTGTTTTAGCTCTTTTGGTCCGATTAGAAACTTTGCAGTGTGAAAGCGAACCGCTCCAAGAGCAAAGAGCAACAATGTAACAATTGTAATCTCTGTTTTGGAACAACTGAATCGATTCACAGGTGTAAAAGCACCCTTAGTCTCTAACATTAACTTCAGCAGCTCAAAATTCTAATGGCGGGCGGCTGCTTCTCACTCAGGGCAGTTTATGCTAATGAGGGAGAGATCGTCACTATAGTATGGATATTTAAAAATTTAGATCGACTCCAAACTAATAAACAAACACTTAGCACATACCCACGACAACCAATCAAAACATTGGCAATCACAAAGTATTGCTGCAAATATATGTTATCCAAACATAAATAAGGAAGATCAGCACAATGTGGACAGTACTATTTTCATTATGTGGAAGTGCAAATTAAGCGTTTCAGCATCATACTTTATATAAATGACAAATTATTGTTTTTATTAATTATTGTGAATTTTATTCCAGTACGACGGCGTGTTTCCAATTGAAACGCAAACTTGAAAAGGGGCGATGCTTTCTTTTAGTGCTCCTTCTCTCATCTATAACTTGCCACAAACTAATGCTGCGTTCACACCAGATGCATAACGCGTGAATAAATCGCGATGTTCGCACATAAATAGACACGTAAACATTTTGAATTTACTCGTTTCATTCGTGCGTTCACTGTACAATAGACACGAATTTGTGTGATGGGCAGGGCTTCTGTCTGCCCGGTGACTCTAGTTTCATTGCTAAATGGCTAACATGACTTATATTGAGAGAGTAGCTGTGTTTATGTGCTTTAGGAAGGCTGAAAAACAGCGTCAATTAGTTTGACGCCGTGTCCGAGTCCACAAGATCCTTTCAGAGGTGCACCCAGCTTTGTGAGCTCATAAACTCCTCTAGAAACTATAGCTGAATGATAGAGGCTTTCAGCGGTGCTTCAGATTGAGCCGAGCCCAGTTTGATGAGCTGTTGTCTGGTGTCAGCAGGAGGATTTCCTCCAGGACACCAACAACAGGCGCTACGTCATAATCAAGCCCCTACAAGAGCAAGCTTATGATTGGTTAACGTGACGTGAATGTCTGCTGAAGTTCAAATTTTACAACATGACCAATTCAAGCGTTAATCACGAAAAACGCTCAACTTACGCCACTTCATTCACACGAATTGCGTCATTCGCATATTGCGCCACAGGATGTCTATTTGGTATTAAGATGTAAATCACTCACGTGACGCTTCATCCGCGTCTGGTGTGAATGAATCGCAAAGACGTCTAGCACAAGCTCTGTAATTGGTTGGCTGGGTAGTGCTGACAAGTGTGGACGGGACCGAGAGCCGCGCGAGTGGCTGATGGAACATTGTTTACAAGTGTCGAGTCTGAAGAAGAAGCTCCAGATGGAAAGTTTTGTTTTGTGTTTACCTAATGGTTAAAGTTGAGCCAGTTCCTGCCTCAAAATGAGCGAGTTTGAGACACTTGTACATTAAGGAAGTGTTCAGAAAAAACAAAACACCAGCAAAGAAACTCGACACGGAGGAACATAAACACCTCACTGCCAACTAGTGTTTCGGAAGTGTTAATGCAGACCAACAGAGACGGCGCGCAGAAGTATAAATGCATAGCTTCGCGCGTTGCCTGCGCTGTGAGTTACGCCGGTCACTTGACGCAGAAGTATAAACCAGGCTTTAACGGTTATGTGGGCGTGGCTAAGCAAATTCCACCTAAGCCGTCGAACTGACATCAGTAAGTCTACCATTACAAAGTAAAAGCAAATGGTCAGATATTGATTAAAGATGACCAAAGCAGTACTGGATTAACGGAACAATTGTTTGCCTTAAGTCTAACAATGTGCGCTATGAAATAAACATTGTCAGTTTTGATTTCATGCAGACTTTAACATTATAGGCTGACATGAAAATGACCAGACACAATACAATCGTTAAAGAATTGAGAAAGAACATATTGCACAAAGTATGTATCCATAATAACAATACTCCAGTATGATGAGGTGTGTGTGTGTGTGTGTGTAGGCCTGTGATGCAGCACTGCATTATTGTCTGCAGGAGATCAGTCAAACACACAAGGACACCGGATCACCTTTCAGGGCCTGTCCACCTCTCTTGGCCTCCGCCTCTCCGGTGTCGCTGAGATCGGCGTCGAACCATCCGCAGAACCTGTTCTCCTGGTTCCAGACGCTCTCTCCGTGGCGGATCAGCACCAGCTTATAGGCGGCCATAATGGCAGATCTGTAGGCGGACGCTCTCGGGATGTTCGCGGATGAAGGAGACAGCGGCAGATGACAGATGGTGACGCGGTGAACGGAAATATCGCACCGGTGAGTCTGGAGGTCGTCGGTCGGTTGTGAAAGTGGAAAGCGAGAGGAGGAAAGACGCTTCCTGATGCGCGCGACCTATCAGGAGAAAGAGCGCGCGCGTGCACACACGTCACTACGCGACCTTCAGTCTCCGCTTATCAGCATCTTTTTTGATTATTTATGGTTTAAATCCATCTATGAATGATGTATTTCTATACCATACTAGATATATTATTGTAAACTTTTTGAGCTACATTGTAATTTTTACACGCAAAAATACGTTTTAAAAACAATAGATGTATTATTTTATTGAAATAATAAACTTTTTAATAATAAAGCATATAGGAACAATACATGTTTTAAATCTTTTGATTATTTTTTTATTAGTATTTGAGGCGTATTTCTTTCTCATACTTTTTGTTACTTGTTTTAGGCTATTTTAATACAGTGATGTTTCATATTGTATTTCTGGCATACAATATATATATATATATATATATATATATATATATATATATATATATATATATATATATATATATATATCATAATTCCATGGTGTGCATCAAAATAAGCACACTGGTTTGTAATTTAAAGTATTTAACATTTAGGACATTTTTATTAATTAGTTTCAACTGAGAATATAACTATAATTAGTGTGATTAAAATATCATTGTTGACTTTAAGCACTTTCGTTTCATATGATTTAGAAATAATAATATAGTGAAGAAAATTTTGAATCTTCTGGATCCCCCAAAAATGATCATATTCTTGCGTGGGCCCGTCTTAAAATGTTTATCAAGTATAATGTTACATATATTTATGAAACGATTTTATTTTCTTCTGACAAATGCTGTAAATATTTGGTGTAAAATTAGAGCATTTGTGGTTTCTTATAATGTTGCATTGTGTTTTTCTAGTCATTTAATTACTGGGCTGTATGTTTTTTATTATTTAAAGCAGTTCTAAAAGATTTATTTAGCATGTAGATGAAAAACATTATGTAGTAAATAAATTGTTCACAGTTTATGAGTGAGTTATATGAATAATTATATGAATATGAATAATAAATTATATATATAAAAAAATTATAAACTTAAATATTAGGGGTGATACAGTGGCTCAGTGGTTAGCACTGTCGCCTCACAGCAAGTAAGTCGCTGGTTCAATCCAGGCACGTGCACACATAGGGCTCAACCTGTGCAGTGCACATGCCCTTTTTAGTCTTGGATAGAAAGTGCACTTCCAAAATGATCAAAAGTGCCCCCGCGACGGGGCACACCCTCGGTCCCACCCTTCAGTAGGAGCGCGACAACACCGCTCTTGAGTACGTGCGCGACAACACAGCTGATCAGTACGCACGCGATAACACCGCTCTTCAGTACACGCGCAACAACCAACACCCCCCCCACCCCACCCCCCCCCCCCCCTCTTAAAAAAAAATTATCCTGCACATGCCCTTTGGACGGTCTCTGCACAGGCCTGGTTCAATCCTCGGCTCAGTTGGTGTTTCTGTGTGGAGTTTGCATGTTCTCCCTGCGTTCGCGTGGGTTTCCTCTGGGTGCTCCTGTTTCCCCTACAGTCCAAAGACATGCGGTGCCGGTGAATTGGGTAGGCTAAATTGTCCGTAGTGTATGAGTGTGTGAATGTGTGTGTGGATGTTTCCCAGAGATGGGTTGCGGCTGGAAGGGCATCTGCTGCGTAAAAACCTGCTGGATAAGTTGGCGGTTCATTCCGCTGTGGCGATCTCGGATTAATAAAGGGACTAAGCCGACAAGAAAATGAATGAATGACTATAAAAAATTATGAACTTAAATATTAGGGGTGATACAGTGGCTCGGTTGTTAGCACTGTCGCCTCACAGCAAGAAGGTCGCTGGTTTGAGCCTCGGCTGGGCCAGTTGGCATTTCTGTGTGGAGTTTGTATGTTCTCCCCATGTTGCCGTGGGTTTTCTCCGGGTGTTCTGGTTTCCCCCACAGTCCAAACACATACGCCATAGAGGAATTGGGTAAGCTAAATTGTCCATAGTGTACGTGTGTGAATGAGTGTGTATGGATGTTTTCCAGTACTGGGTTGCAGCTGGAAGGGTAGCCACACCGTAAAACATATGCTGGAATAGTGGGCGGTTCATTCCGCTGTGGCGACCCCTGATTAATAAAGGGACTAAGCCGAAGGAAAATTAATGATGAATGATTTATGTGAAGCTGCTTTGACACAATATACATTGTAAAAGCGCTATACAAATAAAGCTGAATTGAATTGAATTGATATACTTAAATATTACAGATATTCAATAATATGCAAAGTTTTTAAATATGATACACATTTTGTAAGTAACGCAACCTCTCTTTTAAAACACAGTAAAGCAGGCTTAGTGTTTTTAATAGTTTATTCAATTTTTATTCAGATTTTAATTCGTTTTATTCCGTTTTTTCTCTTCCCAATGTAACAAGTTCCTCATAAACTGATGTTAAATAAACTTGTGAGCTCATTAAAAGCAAAGATTTTACTAATGTCCCTTAAAACACCCAGAAAGGCACTGATACTACATTTCTCAGTGGAGGTTCTGCCTGTAATATCTTTATAAAAATGTAATTAATTATTAAATTCTAAATAAAAAGGCTAATAAATAATATTGTCTTCATTTCAGCAAGCTATTTATTAGAATTTAACTATAAAAAGAACACATTAATCAAATGCACATGCTTAAATCATTGACTAAATCATGATTTTTAAAATAAATTTATGAAATTGATTATATTAACATTGACTAATATAAATAAAATCACTTTAGACTCACATTCATTCACTCACCACGACCAAAAAGTATGTAGCTACTCACGTCCACCTTAAAATCTGCAGTTTTGGTCATCAAACAAATAGCGGTATGCAATTTTTTTTACACAGAATAAACATGCTGCAGTTCCTGTCCTCTTCTGATTGGCTGGATATGATCAGAATGTTTATCGTTTTGTTCTGTGATGTCTTCTGATTGGCCGTCGTCTGCGCTGTCGTGTTTGTCTTCTCCTGAGGAAGCTGTTCAGTTGCTCCCTGTATTCGCGCTGGCGCATGGACACATAACCGCACGGGTCACACAAATCCTGTGCACGAAAACACACACATTCAGACATTAGATACAAAACAAGTTACTGACAACAATTGATTTAATATATTTAGAATGTATAAATAGAAGCAGAGTGGCCGTTATGCCTCAGGTGTGCCTTATTTTCTAATAATACAATGGACTGGAGTGCTTTATTCTGCGTATATGGTTACCACAGCTAAAACGGCAGTTCAGATGTTGTATTTCAGTCAGGTTTTCGTCCTCAAACTACTCCAGTGTAGCACTGGTTTCTCAAACATCTCATTTAAAGCCTTCAGTTGTGTTTTAATGTGATTTTTGACTGTTGAAATCCTTCAGCGTAGTGTTATGGAGCTGTAATGCCTGCCGGAACTACTTTAGCTGTGTGTTTATCTGGAAATAACTGCACACATTATATAATGCTCATCAACCAATCAGAATCAAGCATTCATAGTACAGCGATTCATATTTTACAAGTTTTTTCTCATTCGAACACAGCTGATTTAGATAGCCAGCTTATTAGATGAGCTCCATTGTGACTGACATGTTCCCTACGCAGTGTGCATTCTTCCCTAGTCCCTTCTTCCTTCATTGTTTTACCAGAGCATGAGAAACCTTCACTTTGAAACCTTAGGTTACAGATTTAGACAACAGCACTACTTGTAGCATCTTACATATACATTAATTAATTCATTTTCCTTCAGCTTTGCCTCTAATTCAGAGGGCGCAACAGCAGAATGAACTGGGACTCGAACCAGAAACCTTCTTGCAATGTGGAGACAGTGCTAGCCACCATGCTGCCTTATAAAATAAGTCATATAGTATACTTCCAAAAATAAAACACAATATAAACTCACACACTAAAATGACACATATATGCTCCCTTCAAGCTGAAATCATGGCTGAGTATCATGTGGAGTTCACTTTGCAGGGCACTTGTTGTTAATTTAGAACAAATGTCTGGCTTGAATAAAGAAACATAGATGTGCAGAGTTGTGGGGCACGAGGACCAGGATTGAGAAACGTTGTGCTATTGTTAGTTTCACGTTGTCACATTTTTAGGGTCATAGCAGAAGTGAACATATGCTTTTTACCCTACCAGCAAAGATTAATCTAACCAAAAAAAAAATGTCACCAAATATAAAAGCAGACACTTACGAGCTATAAAGCCATCACTAATGACTAAATCACTGAGGAATATCCACAAGATAGACGTAAACATTGCCAAATTGGAGCTCTGACTGGTACATGAGGGTTTTAAATGACTAAATAATTGATCAAAAATGGATCACAAGTGCCCAGAATTTACAGTCTGTGATCATATCTCTGTTTCAATCTGTTGATATGTGATTCAAATGTTTGTAGCTTGAAACGGATGGAAAAATACTGGTTTGTGCTGCGTTTCTGTGGAGCTGCCATTACGGCCCCTTGTTTTTTTTTTTCCACTCAGGTCACATGACTGAAAACTATCAATGTGTATGTTGAATGCTTGATTCTGATTGGCTGCTGGACATTTAGCATAATGGATTATACTTTACCGGATATGAGGCGTGGAAGTGTTTGTAACCCCCCAGCAGCAGGTACAGCTCAGGATAATGCAGACTCGGGTACACATTAACACATCTGTCCAGCCTCCTCAGATACTGACATCTGTCCAATGGGAAAGAAGATCACACGTCTTGATTTTGCCAAGTATGATGCAGTCCTGGATTAACATGTTGATACTGGAACATAATTAGTGTTGAAAAATTTAATCCATACCTATTCCCTACCCCTAAACCCAACCATAACTGTAAACTATTCCCAAAATCAGAGGAGAATAATAGTTAACAATCATGTAGAAGTGCATGAACCTAATCATAAGCCTAAAGTTAACATAAATAATAAACAGTAAATGTATCCCTTAATTCTGATTGGCTGATTGGAATGTGGTTCCAGGATCAACATAGATGTTAATTCAGGAACATGTCCTGCTTGGTGAAATCAGGTTGGCGAAAGAAGACCACAGGTATTTTAAGATGTCACAGATCCAGTATAATAAATGTCCAGGTTTATAGACCTTTTTCATGGCTGCTGCATGGAGGGCGCCATAGCGACCAGCGTCTTCCGGTACAATGCTAAAAACTTCCGTTTACAGCGTGTTCAACTGGTAATTTGCGCTCCGAAAATGGGTTTCAATAACGTTTTTAATGGATCCCTGCTAAAAAATACAGCTTAAACCAGCCTAGGCTGGTTGGCTGGTTTTAGCTGGTTGACCAGGCTGGTTTTAGAGGGGTTTTGGCCACTTCCAGGCTGGTTTCCAGCCATTTCCAGCCTGGTCTTAGCTGGTCAGGCTGGAAAATGACCAGCTAAATCCAGCTAAAACCAGCTTGACCAGCCTGGTTTAAGCTGGACATAGCTGGTTTTGGCTGGGCTCCCAGCCTGCTAGGCTGGTCAAGCTGGTTTTAGCAGGTTACCTCCCAGCCTGACCAGCTAAGACCAGGCTGGAAATGGCTGGAAACCAGCCTGGAAGTGGCCAAAACCCCTCTAAAACCAGCCTGGTCGACCAGCTAAAACCAGCCAACCAGCCTAGGCTGGTTTAAGCTGGATTTTTCAGCAGGGATAACAGAGTGTTTTTGTGACACACAACTTAGAAATGTGTCGGTTAAAGCCGTTATAATCTGTCACATGTGGTTCAAGCGCGTCAGAAATAGGAGAAAAACGTTCTCCTAGTTCACGTGTCTGCCGTCAGAAATAACGTACAGTGTGCGTGTGTGCGATCCCGGCCTGTCAGCTGTTAGCTCGGCGGCTCTTTAACACACACGCACACACACACACACACACAGAGAGAGAGAGAGAGCGAGCGAGAGCGCAAACCAGAGTACTGGCATGAAACTTAACTGGTATGAAAGTCGTGCAATTTACAAAAATGACCAATAAATGTCTGTTATTGATCCTCTGCTGCTGATTTGCTGTTCATTCTAATAGCGAGCCGTTTGTGTTTTATTTTGTGTGTTGTTTTTACCACGGTTTTGTTTTTCTGTCATTTCGAAATGACACTAGCCTATATTTTCACTTTGTCACAGTTATTAAATTATGTATGTAATGTGTCAGTGCAGTAATGTGTCAGTGGCACAGTACAGGCTACGTGTGTGTGTCAAACATTTTAGTGAATTACATGTGTTTGGGTTGGTTATATATTTGAAATAAAGAGAAAATGTTGACTTTAGCGATGACGAGGCTTCATTTAAACTGCAGAAGATGCCGTCTGATGAGGGGAAAATGCCTCACAGCAGTTGTTTTCCATCCTATTAGATCGCATTTTTTTAAATGATCAGTCCAGGAGATGGTGCTGATGGACAACAGTATCAGTTCAAAGATGATAAAAGCAGGTAAAACTGATTAAAACTATCGTTTCAAAGCTGTACGAATGTGACTGTTTATACGCATCAGCTGCTGACCGGAAGTTCCTCGCATTCTCCTTGCCCATACACGCAAAGCATCATGGGTAATTTTGCGTTCCAAGAAAAAGGTCTATAGAGTCTTGGTGACCCTCAGCCTCTTTAAAAACACTAAATCACTTTAAATGCAGGGTTTTTCATTCTAGGCCAACACGTGCTTGTGAAAAAATGAAAGTCTTCCGAAATACCTGTGATTTTTGTGTGGCAGCTTGTGAAAAATGTTTTTATAGTCTCTGAAAATACTGAAAACGCATCATGTGTGTTCATAATAACAGTGTGTTTCTCACAGATGAGGTCCTCTTTCTGATGAGAACTCGCAGTGGAATATGATCAGTTTTCGTGACGGCGACTCCTCGTCCTCTGGAAGTGAATCAGATGCAGATCGTCCACACAGCCGGCTGGTGGAAACGGACACCTGAGCTCCTGCTGTGGCCTGATGGAGCACCTGCTGGACCTGATGCTCGGTGTACAGGTTTACTGCACCCTGAATCAGAGGAGGATTATTTAAAGAGTCAAACCAATATTATTCCAAACACGAAACTAAGAGCAGCACTGCTAGCTAAAAATGTGTTTAAAATTGTATTGCAATATGGAGCAATTAAGTGTTGATGTTTAATCAAACGTAAATCACAGAATACTTGATAATGAAACGATTTAATGACAACAACTTGCTTCGGTTACAACTAAATCAGCCACAAATAACTGCATAAAATTATAAAATATGAAATGATAAAAACATATATTAATTGCGCCCAGCTTAAAGTTACCTGAGAGAGAGACAGGGGGAGGGAGAGAGAGAAAACAGAGAGTAGGCTCTAAAGATAGCCTGTAGAGCCAGACAAGATAGACTCCAGCGCTGGAGAGGAGCAGAACAGGGAAGCACTGAGCAGAGAAAGAGACAGAGCAAAGTTTACCAGCTATTTTGTCCTTTCTTGACCATGTGATCAAAACCCAAATGCTGAGACATTCAAACTGACTAATTAAAATGTGACCTCATTGTAAAAACCCCCAAAGTCCACACACCAGTCCCTGATATTATCAGTATCTGCCTTTGGATTCTGTATGGAGCTTCTTGGTGAAAAACCACATAAACAAATACATTCCTACACTTTATACAACAGTTCTGTCTGGTTCTCGAATCTGATTGGCTGATAGCTGTGATATATTAAGTAATATCAGCACCCGTACAGCCTCTTTACCCTTTGTGTGTTACTCCACCCACATACAGCCAGCAACAAGCAGACACTACAGTTTGACAAATATTACTGCTGTTAGACAACAAAATATACTTTTAAGGCTTTTTTGGTGAAAATGTAGTTGTTTAGATTGCAACTACAGCGATATGCAGTTTATTTGTAAGA
This sequence comes from Danio rerio, assembly GCF_052040795.2. NCBI lineage: Eukaryota > Metazoa > Chordata > Actinopteri > Cypriniformes > Danionidae > Danio > Danio rerio. The sequence goes on from NC_141021.1 coordinate 57,364,168, forward strand.
ATAGTGCCTATTTTAAAATATTTACAATTTCTGAGAGAGCTCGTCGACGGCCATTAGCCTGCCATAGTGTAGACCAAAGACGGTTGACGTTTTATATCAACAAGATGGCAACAGAACCGCAAAATAAACCCTTACGCTTAGAAGCTTATAACAGTCTGATTTCTAACTACAGCAGATCAAATCATTATTAAAATGGTAAGTATACCAGCCAACACTTCCGTTTTTCATAGGAGTATTCTGTATTTCAGCCCAGTCTCCTGCAAGCATCCCGTTTTTATTTCTTCCTAAAAAACTCCCGTAATTTAACCCACACCCAAATTGGTACAGTCTGTAAACACCCCCTGGTTGCCAACTTTGGTACAGTACCCGATCGAAGTGGCCGCCCAAAACCTGCTGCATCCTATCTCGGTTTCAATTTCAGCCGTAATATCTTAAAGTGAGCAAAATCAGATGTTTTGTCATCACTTTAGACATTACGCTAGAGAATCATTAAAGCACTAACTCTAAAGTGACGTTGGTGAATTAGTAATGGCTTCTGCTGTTTTGATGTCAGCTGCAGATGTGAATGAATGGCGGAAGAAAGTAGTTCCTAATACAAAGGGGTTTTTAGACTCTCCGTGATTGATTTTCTTATTTATATACACGATTTTGCTTTTGTATAAACGCAATATCACACTTGTAGCAGTGCGATATGGCTGTATATCAGCACTGGTGGGGCACTAAGGCACTCTGCCGCTGATATACAGCCATATTGCACTGCTACGAGTGTGATATTGCTTATGTATATCATGATAAAAGCTTCAGCAATTAATCACAAAAAAAAAACTCTGATACTGTCATATGCGATATATCTGAAATACCTTAATGTGTCCTCCCTGGTACTCATACGGGTAACGACAGTCGACAATGAGAAAATCCTCCACTGTAGAACCAAACTGACCTCTGATCAGAGACGCCACCTTCAGGTCAGAAGCAGAGAATATAGACACACATTAAAATAAGGTGTTAATTTAATTGCATGATGAAGGATTAATGTAAAAGTTGCACTTATTAAATCTTTCAAATCTTCTTTGTTTTTGACTGTATTAAGTATTTCTTACAGTTTGCGCGCTGATGCAGTGATGCTCCTGATGGCCTGCGCTCTCAACAGGAAGCAGGTGTTGCTATGGAAACAATTGTGTCACGACTAAATGCATGAATAGATAATAATTTCATATCAGCAGCTCTTAATGTGATTATGCAATCCTCTTAACTGTGAATGAACAGCTTTCGCCTTTGAAGGCACAAAAATGAGGAATCAATAAGACTTTTAATATCATTTTGAAATAAATTTATTCTACTTATTATCAATTATTTAAAAATACAGCAAAAATTGTGAAAGCAGTAAAACAAATTGCATCATAACAACAGTCTTCACATGACTGTTTCTAATTATTAGCAATGCAAATTATCCCAATATGCAAATGAGCAGCTCAAAAAACATTTTTTACTATTGACAGTTGTAATGTTGTGCCGCTTCCCTTTTTTTTGTACCAATTTTTTTTTCAATACATAGAAAGTTCAAAAGAACAGAATTTATATTTTTTATGTAAATATTTTGACATTATTAATGCCAGTTTTAATCAATATATCCATCCTTGCTGAAATATGGTCTTATTTTCTTTTATAAACATCTTGCTGACCCCATGACTTTACACTGTGTATAAATTAAAGTTAAAATGCAGTCTGAGGTTTTTTAAATAGCTGAAGCAGTGTAAAAATTACAAGTGAACTTGACAAAATATTAAAATACAATAAAGAACAAGAAAATAAATCGATATAATGAACAAAACAAAAAAGAAAAGAGCGGGAAAATAAGGAAGAGTCAGTCAGGAAGTCAACACACACTTGACTTTTATGCTTAAACCAATTTCCTATGGATGAACCTAATGACTTGTGTAATTAATATCTTACTTTGGAAATAATCATGTAATAATACATTATATTGTTGTGATTTTGCAGAACCAACCTTACTGAAGTCTCCTATGAGCGTGAGGTCAGCAACTGCGACCTGAGTCACAAGTGTGGGCGGGGCTTGCAGCTGTGACATCAGCTGACGGAATCTCACAGCGGCCTGCAAAGTGATTGACAGGTAGAGAGTGTTTATGATTGGATAGCAAAGTGAGGTTAATTACACATATTCGCATGGATGTAATAATTCACTTCAATTTTGATTTGTTAGACCCCCACCATACAAAATATTATAGAAAACTGTGTTATATATAATTTATAGACATTACTAGGTATTTATTGGGCAATCTCTTACTTCGATTATTTATTTATTTGTTTATTTATTTATATATTTATGCATTTATTTTTTATTGCATAAACCATCAGGATACAGCACAATATAAAAGATGAGGCATAAAAAAACTAGTATAACAATATATATATATATATATATATATATATATATATATATATATATATATATATATATATATATATATATATATATATATTTAATTAAATACACAAAACATAGTAAAACATAGTATACAGCATTTCTACATTTAATGATTTAAAGAATTGACAGGTGAATCAAAAAACGTGTTATAATAATTGATACACATCTCAGATTTTTTGCTTTTGAACGATTTCACAGTAGAAATAAAGAAGTTAAACTTGATATAAAACCGTTAATATGGAAGAAGATTTAGCAAATTTCTGTTTGTGTATGTAAAATTTTGCCAATAAAAATAAACATATTAGCAATATATTCAAGACTTTTGTTAGATTTGTTTTATTAATAAAAATAACATCTTTTAATGGGAAATAATAACAAAGTTTTGTCCTTTTAAAATATATATTTGGCTAGATCCTTCCAGAAATGGTTTACAACGTTGCAACACTTGTAGTAAACATTAAATATATAATTTACAATCATAACTGTGTCTTAATCATTCATTGTGCAAAACAAAACACACAAATAACAACAACAACGATAAATTGTCAAGTGGTTTGAATTTAATCAATGATAATTACACTCAAATTCTTGCATGAAATTAAATAAAGCATCACCATTGGATCCACCGCCTCTGTTTCTAGTGAGGGAGTGGCGTCCTCTTCTGGATCACTGCGGTATTGTCTCCTGTTTCTGCCCGCGGTTTCTGTTGCATTAGATGAGGAGAATCTGCTGGACAGGCGCACGCGCAGTCGCTTCTGTTGGACAAATGTATCTCGTCAATTTGAATGAAGGTGAGACTGCAATAAAACACTCCCTAAATATAAGCAAGTATTAGTTTACCATGACAATAAAGTGCAAATTACAATGCCAAAGTCATGTCAACATATAAACGATAGAAATGAGCTGAATGGCTTTGTTTAAATCGAGACTGGAAGCCTCACGCATATTAATGACCTCCAAAGCTAATATTTTAATGTTTAAATCACCATTTTACTGTCAAAACAATGAATATATCAATGAAACTAAAAAATTAGACCTTACAAAAAGTAATAGTTTGTCAAGAAACGGCTGTAGATAGATCCTTTTTAATGTGAAGGGAGGGTTTTAGCGGGAAAATTAAAATGACGTGACGGTTACACACTGTATAGTCTATATGGGATACAGCTGTGGATACTCACATACATATACCGCGACTTTTGTGACACTATACAACAATAATGAATATTTTTACATTACTGTGAGTCTTGGGTGGAGTAGACATTAATAAAATACAATTTACTGTGTAATTTATTAAATAATTGTAACAATACTCTGTATAATTACTGTTTTTACATTACTGTAATGGTTGGGTTTAGGGTTGGGATGGGGGTAGACGTCAATATGCTATTAATAAGATAATTGCATGTATTAGAAATAATTCAAATGAACTCTCGACCACAGCTGTATCCCTTCTAGCAATAATCCTCAGATAATGTGCTATATTAGAGCAAGTGTCAGCCACCAATAAACTTCCAGTAAGTGGTATGTTACTATTTCTAATACCATAAGATTCCTTTAACCGCATTGATACTGTAATTTAATTTAAATATAATCAGTTAAATAGACTTAAGCAGTCATTTAGATGTTTAAATGTAAAACAAGATGAAAAAATGTTTAAACTCAAGTGCCATCAGTAGCAGCAGGTGAGTGCAGAAACTCCAGTGAAATACTGAGATAAATGTGTATATTTTAAAGACATTGTGCAGAACAATGTAATTTAATGCAGTGCTTCTTGTCCAGTCTGAGACCCACTTTATATCTTATTTCGGTTAGGCAGTGACAATCATTGATTTTAAAGAACATTTAAAGATCTTAAACATGGGCAATTTGTAATGGCATGACAGTTCACAGGAAGTGCTTGAGCTGTCTTACTGAAAATTAAAAGTCCTTATATACCACATTTCATACTACCTTTCAAATAGCATTATGTCTACTAAATAATAATGTGTGGATTAATGAAAGAGGTCAAATACTGACAATGGCTCTCTCATTCTCCTTATTGGCAGGAAAGTCCTGATTGTTCCTCAACGGACACCTGGGCTGATGGTAAAGCGCAGAGACAAGATTACATTTTTAACCATCATGACAAAATGTAAAATAAATAAATAAATTGACAATTTATTAATGGTTACTGTGTGTGTGGTACCGTGTTTGAAGTGGATTCAGGAGACAGGCTTCTGCTAAGACAAATACAGATCTGTTCAGTATTCACATTTAGATTGAACATTTATTAATTCTGCAGACACTTTTATAAAAATGACATTCACTGTTTTTTAGTTAAGTATTATTTATATGAGGTCATCGATGTTTGTTTTGCAATACCTTGCTCGTCGTCTTCTCACTGTAAAAAATGGAAGAGAAATTTTTATTTAGAGAAAATGAAACGCAAATTCATGAGGAAATTCAAAACGTTTAGTAAGGTTAATGAACAAATCTGATGTAGACATTTTTTTATCTGATCTACACATCCTAATCAGGGGCGGATTTAACCAATAAGCGAGGTAAGCTGCCACTTAGGGCTCCAGGAAATCTGGGGGCCCCCAATAAATATCTAGAAGTATAAATTATACCTATAAACTATATATACCATTGTTTTCTACAGTTATTTGTATGGTGAGAGTTACAAATACAATTTTAACATAATTAAATATTATTTAATATACAATCAAATATAATATTATTATGATAATGTAATGTTATGTAATAGTGATAATAATATTACAAAATAAATTATTCATCATGGAGCGGTCCAGCAGTAAAATCATATATAAAAATATTGATTATTTTTAGTTGTAAATTCATTTTAAGTAAACCAACTCTTTAAAATGTAGAGATTGCATTAATTTAAAATGTCTTAAAGAAGATTGAGTGATATATAAAAATAATACAATTTAAATAAATGTAGAAAGGGTGCATTTCAGAACTTGGGCCCTAATATTATTTTAGTCACCGGACATCTGTGGAAATAGAAAGAAGGCATTTAAATTCATGCAAATCATTGCAAAAAAGTTTTAAAAAATACAAGCTACAAAATTTCAACAAATTATTATTTTTTTGTTTCTCTGATTTTTCCTTTTATTTATTTATGTATGTATTTGTTTATTTATTTGTTTGTTTATTCAACATTTTCCCTAACACGTAGTTAGTATTAAGTTAGTATATACAGTTGAAGTCAGAATTATTAGCCCCCTTGAATTATTCGCCCCCTGTTTGATTTTTTTCCCCAATTTCTGTTTTACGGAGAGCAAATGTAATCAACACATTTCTAAACATAATAGTTTTAATAACTCATCTCTAATAACTGATTTATTTTATCTTTGCCATGATGACAGTAAATAATATTAGACTAGATATTCTTCAAGACACTTCTATACAGCTTAAAGTGACATTTAAAGGCTTAACTAGGTAAATTAGGGTAACTAGGCAGGTTATGGTAATTAGGCAAGTTATTGTATAACGATGGTTTGTTCTGTAGACTATCGTAAAATTATCTGAAAGGGGTTAATAATTTTGACCTTAAAATTATTTTTAAAAAATTAAAAGCTGCTCTTATTCTAGCCGAAATAAAACAAATAAGACTTTCTGCAAAAGAAAAAATATTATCAGACATACTTTGAACGTTTCCTTGCTCTGTTAAACATCATATTAAAAAATGAAAAAAATTCTAAAGCAGGGCGAACAATTCTGACTTCAACTGTATGGATATAATATTGTAAAGCTTCCTATAGTAAATATGAATTTAAAATGTGTGAGGGTGTACTCATATATGCTTATAGCACTACATATAATACAAGCTCATTTTTAAGAAGCAAAATGCAAGTTTAAAGAATCATGTCTGTCTGCATGCAAAAATTATGTTAATGTTAAAAATAACATTAACATAATTTATGCATGCAGACATAAGACATGTATCAGATCATATATTAGAATTATTAAATAATTTCAAAAGTACTTTTTAAACTTGGGTATAAATCATAAACATTTCATCTTCAAACATAAAATGAATGAGTCGAATGAGTCACATGTGCAAACACAAGGAGCCTGAAGAGACCCTGTAGGAGATTTAATTAAGCTGTGTGTGTGTGTGTGTGTGTGTGTGTGTGTGTGTGTGTGTGTGTGTGTGTGTGTGTGTGTGTGTGTGTGTGTGAGTGTGTGTGACAAGGCTCTTGTCAGGACCTGTTGGCGTCTCTTTCTCCCTGGAGAGGGTGTTGAGTGATGAACTCATGCATTCAGGCGTCAAAACAAGCTTTCTGGGGGTCGAGCGCTTTGGACTCAGACTAGATGAAAATATGCATCAGATATTAGTTAAAACATAAACCCAATTTTAATTATTCAGTAAAAATGTATCCCAGTACACTGATGGGAATGATAATTTAATGCTTGATTAGTAGTTTATCTTGTATTTAGTGAGCAGATATCATTGATAAGTGTATCTTAAAAATAATTTATTTTTGTGTTGAGGAAGAAAAAAATAAATTGTATGAGTTTAAAACATTAATAAGGAATATTTTAGATGTTGGATTCAGTTTTAGTTTATTTTATTTTTGCACATTTTTGCAATGTGTCATTAACATGTATATATTTTTATGCATTTTTGTCACATTATCTCTATTGTCATATGGAAACCAATCATTGGTCAATATTTGTGGATGGTTTTAAATAAATGTGACTTTCTTGTTCAGGAAAGGGAAAAAGTTGGATTTAAATAATGCCTTAATGTCATTTTTACCTAAACAATTCAAATATAAATTATAATGATATTTTAATTTAAAAATTATCTGGTCTTGTTTAATATGTACAATAATTTATAAATCCTATGAGAAATTATTGATTAATTATGCAAATAATAATGACACATTCAATCACTTAATGATTATTTGAGGTTATTATAGATTAAAATAAAATAACTTGAAAGAATAATAATTTTTTTATTTTAATTTATTTTAATATATATTAATTACTCTTTTTACTATTTGCTCTATGTTTTTATTTATGTTTTTTATTTTATTGAGCAAAATGTGATTAATAATATTAATATAAGCAATTTGATATCATGTTTTATTTAAATAAATAAATAAATAAATATAGTAAAAGTTCACAGCATATATCAGTAGTAATAATAATAAAAAAAAATCAAAAAAATTATATATATATATAAATTAATTATATAAATTATATATATATATATATATATATATATATATATATATATATATATATATATATATATATATATATAAAATTATAATATTATATTTTTTAAATTATTATTTTTTAAATAAACATTTGCAACTATCCCTGAAAATGCCACATCATTTAAAATAGATAATTTTATTGCATTACTTTATCTTCTTTAAATATTAAGATTAAGAAGGATGCTTGCTCTCACCCGTCCTGACACTGGAGGTTCTGCAGGCTGAAGGAGAGATCGTTGACCGGGGAAGAGTCTTCCGCTGTCAGATCACGAACCTCTAGCGCATCACCGGCCATTGGGCTGAATCAGAGCTGCAAACTGACCCAAACACTGTCAAATATCATATGAGCTGTGCATCACTGAGTGTCATCATGTCTCCGCTCTGCTTGCCTTGGAAACTCGTGTTGCTACAACAAGCTCATATGATCGGCGGCATGCGGCGCGTCCCCGCCCATGATAACGCTCTGTCATCGCAACACTCGGGCTACTAATGAACAACCAGTTTTGTGATTGCTTCAGGAAGACTGATCATGTCTTGAAGAGAATTGAACAATTCACTTGAAAAGACTTGAACAATGAATTGTTTAAAGCACATGGAACTAAACAGAACTGAACTTGCTAAATTATATTATTATTCTAGTAACAATATGATGATGATCAACTTGTGATTTGAACAACTAATTTTTAATAAATGTTTTCCCTCACCTGATTGGTTAATGCATGGAAAAGGCGCACTGTCTAAGTATGTCAGTGTGTTATAATAGATCTATTGAGGGCGCTCATTTTCCCGAAAAATCCCCTACACCAAATGAGTGGTACAAAACATACACATGCATTTTACAAGGATCAATACAGAGGTAAGCAAATGTCCGCTCATTTTCTTTAGCAGATGGGTAGCAGAATCCACAATGATCCATCGTAGCTCGTCAAAGTCAGTATATTTCATATGTGTCTGGAGGGACGCAAAATTCTATTTGAGTAAATCGTATTGAATATATCCACCCAAACTTTTGTACATGGACAACTTAGCAGAGTCAGCAGCAGTCAGACTCCATGATCCAGAGTGATCAAGGACCTTTAAATTGTTCTTCGCTTATAATCATGACTCATCCGGTTATTTATCACTTCCAAACAACACGTCATCAAAATGGAACAGAAGGAACACTTAAAAGAACATGCAATCTAAAAATTTTAATTTAGGAATCTGTCCGTGACGTTGCAGTTCTTTTATGACTTCTTATTTCATAAAACAGCAAATATTAAAGGTTTAAAAATTTCTCAAAATATATTAGGATGGATTCTGACAGGCTGCGAGTCCCATTGGTCCCATCCCATGCGAAAAATACTATATTAATTTATAGTACCGTAGTGTTTTTGAAGCATATGGTAGAGTGTATTATACTGAAATTATTTAGCCTACAAGACTCTGTTAATGACTCCGTTATTAACTATAGTGAAGTGATAAACTGTTATTCATACTATACTTTTAGTACAGTAATTACTAAAACAAACTAATGTGTTGTAGTATAATTGCATAGTATATTTTAGTATAGTATTAAATAGTATATCTTGTATAGTTGCAGAAAACCACAACAGAAAAATTACAATACACAAACTGTGCAGTGCACATGGCCTTTTTAGTCTTGGATAGAAAGTGGCCTTCCAAAATGATCTGAAGTGACCCAGCGCACCCAGGGCTCAACCTAAGTGAGAGTGTAGTTTATCAGTACTGATTTGCGGCTGGATAGGCATCCGCTGCGTAAAACGTATTTTGGAATAGTTGGTGGTTCATTCCGCTGTGGCAACCCCTGATGAGTGAAGGGTTAAAGCCGAAGGAAAATTAAAAAAAAATTACACTTAAGGTTAGCAAAGTTTAAAAAAAACACTAGATTATTTACTATATTTTTTCATATGGGGTGTTTTATTGTTTGCAATTGTGTATTATTTTATTTTAAAAGAGAAATTCCAATGGAATTGTTAATTTTGTTAAATGTGATGTCTAAAATTGAAAATAAGTATATGGAAATACAAAATGATTTCCTCTAGTTCTCATTTCAGTCTTGCACATTAATATAAAGTATTCAGAGAGCATGATTTCTGCTAATGATCTCTGTTTGAACGCCTTTATTTTATGTCGCGGCGCATTAACTCGAGTGATGTTGTGCTTTGTCACATGCTCACTATGGGTGGTGCACTTCCAGCCAATCACCGTGCGCATATGAAAAAACAAGCGCGTTTTCTAGCACCTATTGGCCAGTGGCATTGAGATCACGCACTGGCGCCGCCTCTATCCGGAAGCAGGACGCTGTCATGTGATTGTTTGTTGGCGATCTGCTGTAAAGAGCCGCATCATTTCATTACGGCAACAAACAGGCGCTTGTCCCGGGTAAATTCCCCCTTTACCCACTCTCTCCCTACTCCGCCATGGACGAAACGAGCCCGCTAGTCTCGCCGCTCCGCGATTCCAACGATTTTAACTACGGGCCCGCAGAGCCGACCAGTCCCCGGGGTGGATTTGGAAGTACACCGGGCTCAGTAGTGCGTCTTCCGGCAGGGAGTCCCGGGCGCAGCCGCGAAAGACAGCCGCTGCTAGACCGAGATCGAGGCGCGTCTCCCCGGGATCCGCACAGGAACGAGTTCCCGGAGGACCCGGAGTTTCGGGAGATCATCCGGAAGGCGGAGCGGGCCATCGAGGAGGGCATTTACCCGGAGCGCATCTACCAGGGCTCCAGCGGCAGCTACTTCGTCAAAGATTCAGCAGGGGTAAGAGTTCATCAAACAGCAATCAGCAAGGCCTGAATTACACAACCCTGGAGAATCAGTTTTATGTGCAAAGTCCCTTTAAGGAGTTGTATTGTGTATTTTATTGGTCTTTGTTTACTTGTGGATCTTAGTGTGTGTGAAGAGTAACAGTTACTGCTGTGTCATATTGAGGTGAAATCTGTTTTATAAGCGCACATTTAGACTTAAATCTTCTTAATATAATTTAGGATAAAGCATTCATTGAGGTAAAAGCTTAAATATATTTTCAGTAAAATATTCTTTGCAAATTCTGAATAAGGAAAATCAAATTAGCTGTGACTATCAACGTCAGTGGTGTAAAGTAACATTATAGATACTTAAATTACTGTAATTGAGTAGTTTTTTTCAGAAATTGAAGTTTACTAAGTAGTTTTAAAAATGTGAACTACTTTTACTTTCCCTTGAATACATATTTACATTGTTGTAAAGTTGGTTTTAAATTCCGTCATTCGTTCAGTGACAACATGTGACATGTAGGAATGCAGCGATTTTAAATTTAGGTTGTACGATTGTAGTCCAAGAAATAATCACGATTATTATTCGCATTCAGTGATTTCAAAAGCCCACTAGTTTAAAACTAAAATTATTTTAAATTTGGTTTTGTAGTTCGGGTCTAAATACATGTTTGTTGCCGTTTAAAAGTTCATTTGATTGACTATATAAAAATTTGTGGATATTATTGATGCTTTTATTAAGTAAAAATGCTACTTTTTAGAAAAATACTCGATTAATTTCGGCTGGCGGATGATCTTTCTCACCTGCACCATTATTTGTAACTTTAAGTAGGCTTGCAAACCTGTGTACTTTTCATTGGTTCTTCCTCAAACTTCAGCCATATGCAGTTCCAGCGGTCTCAAAATCTCAACTAGGTGCGCCTGAAAGTGTGAACACGTTGCGTTATGTGCGCGTCCATTGTAAATAATGAACTTGAACTAGCTTGCCTTAAATAATAGCCTCAGTCATAGTTAGTCCAGTGTGGTTATTATGCCACAGTTGGCAAAACATTGTTTAGTTGCTGCATTTTTGTTCTGTTCAAAAACACAGTGTTGAGAAGCTTTTTCGATTAATTAACACTGACAAATCAAATATATAAATATATATATATATATATATATATATATATATATATATATATATATATATATATATATATATGGGCGATATGTGAGATATGGCTGTATATTGGCACTGGTGGGAGGCGTGCATGCGACCTTGTAACTTAGTGCCCCCACTAGTGCCGATATACAGCCATATTGCACTGCTATGAGTGTGATATTGCGTTTATACAACACACATAAAAACTAAATCAAACATGGAGGAACTACTTTGTTCCGGATTCAAATCATAAGTTGACAGTTAAACAGCTGAGCATGCATCTTTTAAACTTTAGATCTGTAGTGTCTGCTTTTTGCTGGCTGTATGTGGGCGGACTAATACACAAAGGGTAAAGAGGCTGTAGGAGTTCTGATCTTGCAGAATATTGCACGGCTATCAGCCAATCAGATTTGAGAACCAGAGAGAACTGTTGTGTGTGTGTGTGTATATATATATATATATATATATATATATATATATATATATAAATACACACACAGAAAGTTATAATATTAAAGTCTGAATGTGTGAATAAATATAAAACTAACTTTACCTCAGTCATATTTACTGCAGTATCTGTACTTTTACTCCACTACTTTCCTTCAACCTGCAGTCACTATTTTTTCTTGTCAAAAATTGTTCTGCTTGTGTCAAAATTGGTGATTGGCAAAAATCATTATGGAACTGAGTCATTATTTTTGTGAAGAAAACCTGCTAAATCTGCCTTGTTGACATTGCTTTGTCATTGTACACAGCTATTAGAGAGCAGGCTTTATCAGGGCTGCATTGTAGATAACAACCGAGATAGCATTTTTTGGGCTTGATGCCTAGGTAGGCAGCTCATTAGGTCTTTGATCAATGAACAAAAGCCTTACTGGCACTTTCTAAAGTGAGCTATAGAGATGTGTGTTTATCTTGTTGTGACTGCAAATTTGCATACACAGATAGCAGATACACTATAAGAAAACCTTAAAGGGAAGGTATAGTTCATGCAAAACTGACTGTTCTGCCATTTCCTCATACTCTACTTGGTCCAAACCAGTTCCTTTCCTCTGTTAAACACAAAGGAATATGAAATGAAGAGTGTTTCTAAGAAAAACAGCCGTTGACTTTCATAGTATATTTAGTTTCTACTCTTGATGTCAATGGCTGCTTTCTTTCTTTCAACATTCTTCAGGAAATCTTGTTTTGTGTTCAGCAGATCACTTGAGTGTGAGTAAATCAGCACATTTTTGGTATTGAGTGAACTGTCCCTTTAAAACAAGGATGATATCCCTTAGAAAGGTTGTATTTGACTTGATTAGCAGTTTGTTATTACACTGTTGACCTTATGGTCATGCTGCATTTGTTAATATTACTCTACATTAAGTTGATGTAGAGTGGCTCAGTGTTTAGCGCTGTCGCCTCAGAAAGAAGGTCGCTGGTTTGAGTTCCAGTTGGGTCAGTTAGCATTTTTGTGTGGAGTTTGCATGTTCTCCCTGCGTTTGCGTGAGTTTCCTTTGTGTGCTCTGGTTTCCCCCACAGTCCAAACACATGCACTACAGGAGAATTGCATGAACTAAACTGGCCGTAGTGTATGAATCTGTGTGTGTGTGTGTGAGTGTGTATGGATGTTTCCCAGTACTGGGTTGCAGCTGGAAGGGCATCCGCTGTGTAAAACATATGCCGGAATAGTTGGCAGTTCATTCCGCTGTGGTGACCCCAGGTAAATAAGGGACTAAGACAAAGGAAAATGAATGAGTGTATGAAGTTGTAGTTGTAATAGTTATCGCTGCCTGTCAGAAGTTCCCAAATGTGGAAATAAGATGAGATGCATCATGTAAAGCTACCAGAAAATATTTGTATACTACTATAATATTTACAGGGGTGAGAGTAGGGCTGTGCAATTTGTGGAAAATATCTAATTTTTTTAATTGATTATTATTTATTTTTTGACAGATGTTTAGATTTTATTTATGATGTAATTTTGTAGTCAAGCTTCAGCACCATATTCTGTAAGCCTTGACAACAATTCTGTGACATGTTTTTTGTTTGGTGTCTGTGACTTTGAAAACAAAATATTCCCATATTACAAATGCCGATTTTCTTTAGTATTAATTTGTCTATGAATGCTTCTGAAGCGGCAGACGCTATAATCTCACTGGTCAGCGCTTTTGTGTTTGTTTTCTTTGTTTTATTGTGGGCGTAGTTCGGTTGCGCATGTCTGAGTGGGCAGAACGAAAGTGTGCTTACTCAATGGGTCAGTAAGACTGTCACACACAGCCAACAGTCACACATTTGCTCTTGGTGAGCGGAAATAAAATTATATATATATATATATATATATATATATATATATATATATATATATATATATATATATATATATATATATATATCTTATTGCAGCCTCTTGAAATTAACTAATTGCAACATTTCAATTAATCGCATAGGCCTAGATGAGTGTTTTTTTAATGTTTTTTTTTATTTTTCGTTCCTATTTTTAAATTATTTTTGCCTTTTTTCAGATTTATTTTTAGCAATGCTGATACAGCAAATTTTTAAAGAGAACATTTAATTTTTTTTACGTTTATTTTATTATTAGATTTAGTTCATTAGAATTAGATTTAGCTCATTCACCTGCAGCATGTCTTTGGTCTGTGGGGGAAACCGGAGCACCCGGAGGAAACCCACGCGGACGCAGGGAGAACATGCAAACTCCAACAGAAATGCCAACTGAGCCGAGGTTCGAACCAGCGACCTACTTGCTGTGAGGCGACAGCACTACCTACTGCGCCACTGCTTCGCCCCCAATAGAACTAGCAACTATAAGCTACGATCTAGTATATAATAACTATAAACAACTATTTTTTTCAGTAGATTATGGATAAAATATGGTAATTCTTATGATTTAATAAAAATAAACAGATCTCTGGAAATCACCAGGCAACCCCCCTTCATTGTCCCGTGACCCCTCAGGGGGTCCCGACCCCCACTTTGAGAACCACAGGTTTGAAGCATTTGCATCACTTTGGCTTAGCCTGTAGTCAGAAAGACAAAGGTTAATATCTCTTATGGCTGGGCTGTTAATGAAATGATATAATCAAAAACCAAAGCATAGAACTTTTCCGTTATATGTAGATTATTGTTCAATTGAAATTAGATTATATAAATTTATATTCCCAAAACTTCTATAGGACTTTCAAAATGTAGATTGTGTAAAAGCAGCTTAACATAGAAGTTGTAGTAAACTGAAACTGTTCGTCCAGTGTTCAGAGTTGAAGTTCAGTTTAGTTCAGTTCAGTGTGGTTTAATTTTCACTGCTGAAAGTCCAAACACTTCCAACTACACAAGAGTAGTTTTCCACCCCAAACCCAATCAGCAGCCTATCCAGACAGAATATTAATCGCTTTCGGGCTGTTTGTTCATTGATAGGCGGCGCTTTATCAGCTTTAAGACTAACGTCATCATCATTGATCATTATTCAGACTAACTGATGCTTGCAGTTTGTTGAAATACAGAAGCGCTGCAGTGTGATGTAGTAATCGTGGTCATTTCTCCAGCACATACTGATGATGCAATCCTGGAAAAGCTATGAGAGTCACAGTCTGTGATGCTTTAGTTCTGTCACATGCATTAAGCGGCCTAATTCTGCCATATGACTTCAGTGATTATGTCTGTGTCGTGTGTGACGAGTACTTCTGGCTTTCATTCATTGAGCAGATGCAATGGCAAACCACCGTGTCTTGAACTCTAAAGGACTTCGAAACCGCAGATCTGGAGATATGAGCACTCAGAGGTTGAATTGAATGCTTTTATCACAGACTAGACGGATTGTTTTCCAGTGCCTCTTCAGCAGAATTGAGCAAATCTGCCGTTTCATGACTTTGACAGTAACCTTTATGGAAAAAAGATGGAGTTATCAGACTCTTTATTGTCATTGCACAAAATACAAAGCAATTTACGTTTGCCTTTCCTTTCAGTGCCGTCATATGTGTCTAAAACAACAACAGTAGTAACAAGAAGAGATTAAAACAAGTAAAAAGACTGCAATAATAATAAAATCAATAATAACACTTGTGCGTAGAAAGTGGAAAGCGCATTTTAGCAGCTTTCAAGTTAAAAAGTGAGTGAAATGTTGGCCGGAAAGGCAAACAGTATGAATTAAAGGCAAAGTATGTAATTTAGGCCACTAGAGGGCGTGTATTAACAACAAACAAAGGGCTATTTAAGATTTATTTTTGGCCTTTTTGCCTTTTTTTATTAGATAGGACAGTATTTAGACAGGAAGCAAAATTGGAGAGAGACAGGGGGTAGGGCAGGGAAATGTCCTCGAGCCGGGACTCGATCTCAGGACGCCCTGACATGCTACTGCACCATATGTCGACGAATCATGGAAGTTGCAGTCTTTATTGTCCTACAGGACTCCTGCAGACATCATGTTGATTAATGTTTAAAGTATTCAACACTTATTATTATGGTAATATGGAGCAGAGAAAAGCTTCGTTGCACAAAAGCAGCAAAGCTTTTATTATGCCACAGTCCACCAGTTCAGCTGATGATCACATCGAGAAGAAACAGCACTGTTGTTTAATAAACTAAACACATTATAGGCCTCTGTTACAATGCTGCTCTGTGCAGTTAGATAAAACACACAACATATTAAAGCCACACTGCTGTTTTCTTCCCTATTTTTTACAAAACCTAACCAGAAAATCGAGTGTGTGACGTCATTAGCATGAACACACACACTTCGAATGCTAGTTAAAATAGCTTTTTTTTTCTCTGAAATTGATCGTTCTTTTTATTATTTGGGATAATGAAGTTATATAAGTATATATAACACTGTTCTAGTATTTTATTGGATATATTAATGAAAAAAATATTACATATTGTACCTTCAAACCAGAAATGCCCAAACTAGGGCCCGCGGGGCAAAGTTGGCCCCATGGTAACCTTTGATTTGGCCCCCAAACCAATCAGAGAAGAGATAAACAGATAATGGGGAAGGTTGAGGTGAATACCTTTCTAATCATCCTTTCTAATTGAACATCATCTTTTGTTCGTTTGTTTTATTGTTGAGCTACAGATAAGCAAAACTGAAATTTAATGTTTCAATGCAATGTTGGGAAGTAATCTGAATTTTTTAAAGTGTCATGAAACCCTAAAACCCTTGATTTTAACAGATATTGACAGATATGTATGTGTGGCACGTTGCTAAAAACAAAAATAGGATACAAATATCGTGGGAAAATTTATTGGGGGAAAATTTATTATTTTTGTAAATAAAAAATAAAAAAACATTAAACTTCAATATGTTATAAATGATATTGTTTATGGTTTTATTGTAAGAAGTACATTATAAGATGTAAAAAATAGATATAATTTTAAATGAGGTTAAAGTATTTTATCTGTATATTTTTAAATGGTTTTAAATTAGAAAGTTACTACGAGTTTGGTTTTTGGCCCTTCATTAGAAAAAGTTTGTGCACCCCTGTTTAATCAGGGGTGCACAATTTAGTCAATCTGAATCATGAACTACTTATTTTCAGCAGGAGTTTATATTTTGAGTCCTACACATTGTGTGGTTGTTTAATTATAGTGTCGTTTTAAGAGTTGAGTGATTGAAAGAGAATTAAATCTTTCAGAAATCACTAAAATCCACCATTTCTATATGAGCACAAGCTGAAAACGAACCCGTTTTTAATTCACAAATTCATTCTGCTTAATTTGGCAAAAGTGTGCTTGTGTCTCAATCATTCTCCACTTGATCATTGGTCGGAGTGATTTGCGTGACAAAATTTTGCTGCTCAGGTCATCCTATAGGAGGCGGATCTGATCTATTCTGAGGCTCTGGTGGGGTCTTTTGTGTCATTTAATTGATTTAGTTCATCTGTCTGGTCTTAAACGCAAGCTCTCGACAGTGAGCATGCTGTAAGCTGTTCACTAGTGAGGCGACTCACATGAGTCATTAGGCACATGACCGCATGTGTGGTCAGGTGGTGTGTTGGACCGTTTTCTCATTCGCGTCAAAAATCAGATCAGCGATGAGTCACTGAAACCCAATGAGGACTCTGTTAAAGGTCACATTTAGATGAGGAAATCACTAAATGTGTCTAAAAAAATAATTTGGTTATTTTATTGGGTGTCTAAAATTGCTGGGCTGCTTAAAATATTTTTTAATTCTTTTGAAAGGATGTCTGCTCACCAAACCTCCAGTTGTTTGGTGAAAAATAAAGTAAAAATGGTAAATATTATTACAGTTAAAAATAAAAAAAAATTATAGTTTTGAAATTGTACTAATTTCTGAGATCAAAGTTGAGTAATACTAATAATTTGAAAATATGATATAAAGATAAATATATTTAGAAATTATTCTTATTATGCTGATTTGCTGTCTAAGAAACATTTATTGTTAATAATAATAATAGTAGTAGTAGTTGTAGTTAAAAGTAGTTAATAATAGTTAATAGTAATAGTTGTAATAATAATAGTAGTAATTGTAGTAATAGTAATAGAAATGTTAATAATAGTATTAGTCGTAATAGATAATAGACTAACAATAATAGTAGTAATAGTAATTGTAATAAGATTAATAGTCGCAGTAATAGTCGTAATAGTATTAATAGTAATAGTCATAATAGTAGTAAGTAATAATAATAATCGTCGCAATAATAGTAATAGAAATAGTCGTAATAATAGTAATTGTAGTAATATTAATAGTAGTAATAGTAATAATAGTAATAGTCGCTATAGTAATAATAGTAAAATAGTAATAGTCGTAATAGTAGTAATAGTTAATAGTACTAGTAGTAATAGTGATAATAGTAATAGTCATAATAGTAGTAAAAGTAGTAGTCGTAATAGTAGTAATAGTAAAAAATAGTAATAGTCATAATAATAGTAGAAATAGTCGTAATAATAGTAATAGTCATAATAGTAATAATCGTAATAGTAGAAATAGTAATAATAGTAATAGTTGTAGTAGTAAAAGTCGTAATAGTAGTTATAGTAATAATAATAATAGTCGTAATAGTAGAAGTCGTAATAGTAGTTATAGTAATAATAATATTAATAGTAGTCGTAATAGTAAAAGTCGTTATAGTAATAATAGAAATAATCTTAATAATAATAATAGTCGTAATAGTAAAATTCATAATAGTAATAATAATAATATTCGTAATAGTAAAAGTCATAATAGTAGTAATAGTAATACTAATTAAATGGTAAAAACCATTGTATATTTTAACCAGGACTTAAAACAAACAGAAATAAAAATGTGAAAGGTTAACTGTTCTAAATGTTTTCACACTCTTCCCTAATCAATTATTAATTAGTAATAAATTAGTTATTATAAGATTTTCATTCATATAAATATAAAAAAATTAAAATATTAATCAAAATAATATTAAAATATTCCCCTAACCTTTGATCGATTGTGTACAAGTGGTTAAAAAATTTAAATAAAATCGTCACTGTTTAAACTGGCATCGCCAATAGAGTTTGTGCTGTATTCTGAGATTGATTTGTACATTAAATATGTAGATTTATTAATCTGCCAGACTCTATCCAAACTGCATTACAAATGACAACAATAGAAGTAATCAAAGCAATAAAATAATATGTAAATAATGTTATAATCCTAACTAGTGTAGTGCAGTTCATTCACAATCTCTAGTGAAGAGTTTACAGTGCAGAAAACACATGGTGTGATGTTTGGTCTGAAATGCGAGATGTTTCAATTTCACTTTATTTATTTCACAACATTCCTCAAGGATGTAAATTAACCCAAATTAGCCCAAATATGTAACCTAAATTGCCCTGAAGGGACACCAAACTTGATTTGCTAGTCAAAATAATGCTAATCACCCATATGTTTAAGCAGTCTTATAGCAAATGTCATCTATTTTCTCCAACAGAAGATCATCGGAGTCTTCAAACCAAAGAATGAAGAGCCGTACGGCCAGCTGAACCCCAAATGGACCAAATGGCTTCAGAAGCTGTGCTGTCCGTGCTGCTTCGGCCGCGACTGCCTGGTTCTGAATCAGGGTTATCTATCGGAGGCCGGAGCCAGTTTAGTGGACCAGAAACTAGAACTCAACATTGTGCCGCGCACCAAGGTAAGAGAGCAACATCTAGCGTGAAACCAAAATCAAGACGAATGAGGACGTGAGAAGGTTTTGTATGTGTTAGTCAACCAGTTTCGTTTCCTGTTATTAAAACAAGCTAGTCAACCGCAAATGTTTGCTACATCACTATTGCTTGCTACTGAGAGATGTGTAATAATTGAAGTGTTCTCTGTGCTCTGTTTCTGTCAGGTGGTGTATTTAGCAAGTGAAACCTTTAATTACAGTGCCATTGATCGAGTGAAGTCTCGAGGAAAGAGGTTAGCGCTAGAAAAAGTGCCCAAAGTGGGCCAGCGTTTCCACCGGATCGGCCTGCCACCTAAGGTAAGGTTCATCACAGTGCCACCTATCTGCCTGGAGGAATTATTAAACAGATTTATTTGGATGTTACACAGTAATTTTATGATGATTAAGATGCTGTTATATAAATATATTTAGTTAATTTTATTTATTGATGTTTTTTGATATTAACTTTAAGTTTTGATTTAACTATTGCAGTTTTTTATAAATGTATGTCTTAGAATTTTTTTTTATAAATGTATGTCTTAGAAATTAATTTATTTATTTTAATAGACTCATCATTTCTGTTGCCTAGTGCAGGATTTCAGGTTCATTTCTGTTGGCTAACATGGGATTGCGAGCATGTTTCTATTGGCTAAGACGGGATTGCACACTCATTACTATTGGCTGAAATATGTTTTCAAACCCATTTCTATTGGCTGATGTAAGTGTGCAAACTGCTTTCTATTGGCTGGTGTAGGTTTCTATTGGCTGTTGGGTGGTATTGTCTGTTGTAGGTTTGCAAACACATTTCTTTTGGCTGTTGTTGGTTTCTATTGGCTGTCATTGTCATTGATTTTTATTGGCTGTTGCTGGTTTGTATTAGCTGTTGTAGGTTTTTATTGGCTGTTATTGATTTCTATTGGCTGTTGTAGGTTTGCAAACCTGTTTCTATTGGCTGTTGTTGGTTTCTATTGGCTGTTTTAGGTTTTTACTGGCTGCTATTGATTTCTATTGGTTATTGCTGGTTTCCATTGACTGTTGTAGGTTTGCAAACTCATTTCTATTGGCTGTTGTAGGTTTCTATTGGCCGTCATTTGATTTTTATTGGCTGCTATTGATTTCTATTGGCTGTTGCTGGTTTCTATTGGCTGTTGCAGGTTTGCAAACCTATTTCTATTGGCTGTTGTTGGTTTCTGTTGGCTGTCAATGGTTTCTATTGGATGTTGTTGGTTGGCAAACTCAATTCTTTTGGCTGTCATTGATTTCTATTGGTTGTTGTTGATTTTAATGGATGTTGTAGGTTTGCAAACATATTTCTATTGGCTCTTTTTGGTTTCTGTTGTCTGTTGTTGGTTTTCTATTGGCTGCTGTAAGTTTGCAGACTCATTTATGTGGGGTGTTTTTGTTTCTATTGGCTGACGTTGGTTTCAGTTGGCTGTTGCAGGTTAGCAAACTCATTTCTGTTGTCTGTTATTGGTTTCTTTTGGCTGTTGTTGATCTCTATTGGCTATCATTGATTTTTATTGGCTGTTGTAGGTTTGCAAACTTATTTCCCTTGGCTGTTGTAGGTTTTTACTGGCTATTGTTGGTTTCCCTTGGCTGTTGTAGGTTTTTACTGGCTATTGTTGGTTTCCCTTGGCTGTTGTAGGTTTTTACTGGCTATTGTTGGTTTCCCTTGGCTGTTGTAGGTTTGGATCCTCTTTTATATTGGCTATTGTAGGATGCTATTTGCTTTTGTGGGTTTGCAAACTCATTTCTGTTGGTTGTTGTAGGTTTTTATTAGCTGTTGTTGGTTTCTGTTGGCTGTTGTAGGTTTGTGAAATCTTTTTCTCTTGCCTGTTGTAGGTGGGATCATTCCAGATTTTCGTAGAAGGTTATAAAGATGCAGATTTCTGGCTGCGGCGGTTCGAGGCAGAGCCTTTACCAGAAAACACTAATCGTCAACTTCAGCTGCAGTTCGAGAGACTGGTGGTGCTGGATTACATCATCAGAAACACGGGTAACCACAAAAACCACTCGCTAACTGAATAAAGGTCATATCAAATTGGCAGAAATACATTTAACCCATAGTCTATGACACTGTAAATAATGCTTGGATGAATTGTTCTGGTCTGGTCCTCGTTTTAAACCATGTTATTTATGTGTGTGTATTTCTGTAGATCGAGGAAATGACAACTGGCTCATAAAATATGATTATCCGATGGATACCTCAAGCAACAGGGTGAGTGACCGCCTGCTGCTTTGAGAGATTTTTAGTCTAAATATTCTGTTTGTGCCTAATAATAATAATTTATTTCATCATACAGGACAGTGATTGGGTGTTAGTGAAGGACCCCATCATTAAACTGGCAGCCATCGACAATGGTCTGGCCTTCCCTCTCAAACACCCAGACTCGTGGAGAGCCTGTAAGCCAATCAACATCCACCTCACAAACACATGACTAACTGCTGACCAATCACATTCTAATATTAAGTGCTAAAATGTTAAATACATAATTCATAGTTGCAATCATATATAACGAGGTTTAGTTTGTTGCAGTTTTTAATCGTTTTTTGTTGTTGAATGTGTTTCCTGCAGACCCGTTTTACTGGGCCTGGCTTCCACAGGCTAAAGTTGTGTTTTCCCAAGAGATCCGAGATTTAGTTCTGCCTAAATTAGCAGACCCGAACTTCATCAAAGACCTCGAAGAAGATCTCTATGAGCTTTTTAAGGCGAGTCATGGAGATTAATTTGAGATTTAATGTTTTATTATTTGTATATGAATGCTCAGTGTTGACTATATATATATTTACATTGACGTTGACAGAAAGATCCAGGTTTCGACAGAGGACAGTTCAAGAAGCAGGTCTCAGTAATGAGGGGTCAGGTGAGTCATTATTAATGTTCCTCTTTAAACACTCTGAAAGCATTAACGTTAGATTTTTAACAACAGGGATGGACTATACAGCAATTTTCATATTTATCAAACAAAATTAAATATATTGTTGCCAGTGTTTTACTTGTGAAAAGCTCCCATCAAATGCACGCTGATAAATTATGAATTATTATAAAAGTAAGTGAATCCATGAATAAATAATGAAGTTTCACTTATTAGTCAGTAAATTAAGCCAGAATCATAATTGTCATTTAAAGTCAAATTTAATTGTTGTTAATTAAGGGATGTTAGGGTATAATTGTTTTACCTTGATATCTTTTCATCTATATTTTAATTTTCAGTTTTTGGTTTTCATCATCCGGCATGTAGTACCTTATTTTATAAAAAAAAAAGATGCAATGTTTTGCTATAGAGGCTCTATTGCTATATTAGAGTTGTTATTTCTGTACCGGTGAGAGTTAGGACTGAGCAATTATTCAAAGTAATTAAAATTGACATCCAGAAGCTATAATCGATCAAGTTTTTCCATGTGAATTTTTTCTATTACTTACCCTACTGCAAATGGAGTCACATGACCCCGCTCTGTTAAGGCTGATTTATACTTCTGCCTCGAATGCACAGGTATGGTCTGGTGCAGCCTTCATGCTGTCGCATACGCATGCACCTCTAAAAAAATTTAACTACTTGTCGCAATTTTGCACTACATTGATGATGATTGGAAGCTGCGCCAGAGCCAGAGTTTCCATTACAATAAAATAATTATTATTTTCATTAAAATATTTGTTTACAGGTGCAAGAAACGCACTGTTGAAAATATTTTATCTACAGGAGATACTGCATATTTTTTACCTTTAATTAAACAATGAACATTGAAAATCATTAATTTTGTTTCCAAAAGTCATTTATTTATTTATTATTTGACTGTTGGTTTTATGCAGTGTGTGTTTAATTTCAGTGGTTCAACATTGATATTCAATAAATAATCATAGATAATAGATAGTGTGTTTCCTTCAGTCATTTTAAAATAAAGTTATGCACCCTTCATTCAAAAATCTCTTACTTGTAATATGAGCATATTTACTGTTAAAAACGTTTATGAATCAATAAAATAATGGCTTATTAATCATAATCGAGTTAAAATGTTCAGTTAATCTTGATTTTAGGCCTAATCACCCAGCCCTAGAGGGAGTTCTGTTCCACATATGAGATTTAGAATGTTTGCAGTTTAGAATGTCAGATTGGCCACTCTTCCTTAATCGCCATGGAAACTGAAATGGAATACATGCTAAAGTTCTAAAGCTGTTTTAAAAACCTCACTCCAGGGAGTCAGCTCTAAACTTACCAATGGAGAGTGAAGTCCTACAACACACTCCAGAGAAAATTAATCTCTTTATCGTGTTTGCTTTGTTATAAATGTTTGTTTTGTGCACTGCTCCAGGGTTGGTGTGTATTTACAGAGTTCAGCTTTCCATACATGGCCACATGTCACTTTCACTTTCACTTTCACTTTAGACTCATTGTTGTATTTTCTTTTGATTTGCATTAGAAAAGATCATTTGAATGAATGTTGTTATGAATTCATTTTATCAGACTCCATTTGATCATGAGGTGTCACACACACATGAAATGCATTTCCTTTCACTTATTCATTCACATCAAAATGGATTCACGTTTCCAAAACTGTTCCACAATTAGACCAAACTATATACATCCTGATTTGCATCACAGAACTGTAATGAATGAGCATAATCACTTATAGCTGAATAAACACACATAGCATCTCTCATTCCTGATGACTCTTATAATACACACAGAGAAACATCTTACATCTTCTGTTTTTGGGATGTTACTTTCACCTTGGTTAAACTGCTTTCACTACACACACACACACAGTGTTCCTGTATCTCGCTGGGGACTCTCATAGACACAATGATGGTTCTGTTATACAAATCATATATCTCCCTACCCCTAAACACAACCCTCACTGCATTTTACATTTTAAGATACGTCACTCTTCGTGATTTATAAGCATGTTTACCTATGGGGACCTCAATTTTGGTCCCCATGAGTCTGTGTGCATTCAGGTTTAAAGTACACATGGAACCGAAAGCTGCGGCCATTTTATTTTAATCCATTACGTATTGTGACCCATTTTCAAGAGAAACCGATAATTTAATGAGAAAGTAGTGGGCGTGGCTTGTGTTTTTTCCTTCTGTGATCTGATTGGATCTAGTAAAGTAGACATTTTATTCAGAAAGATGAAGGAAAAGGTTATTACAACCTAACAGACTCCTCCTCACCATTTCTGTTTGTTATTAAAACTGACAGCTGGAGGGGCGTGGTTAAGTATGGGAGCCACGCCCAATACCTCAGACAGATCCAATCTGACTCGAAGCTGTACCTCAAGTCCCCACTGGGATATAAAAACAAGTGCACTCACACATACACAATTAAGTATTAATAGAGAGCAGGGAGATCCAATAAAAACCAGCCAGTGAGATGTTTGTCCTGCGCTCCTCCAGATCCTGAACCTCAGTCAGGCGATGCGGGACGGGAAGACGCCGCTCCAGCTGGTGCAGATGCCGCCGGTGATCGTGGAGACGGCCCGAGTGCCACAGCGCGCCAACAGCGAATCCTACACGCAGAGCTTCCAGAGCAGGAGACCGTTCTTCACATGGTGGTGATGCAGCCCTTTATTCGCATCTGCAGCCTGGTTTTAGTCACGTTTTTGATGGGAGTTTGGGAACAAATGAATGAAGGAGTCAAATGATTGACGACAAACACATAATCCTGATGGAGGAGCATCGCCTTGTTGACTGTTACACTGTATGGACACGTTCAAAATGACTTGCATGTCAATAAGATGACGAAGGAGAAGCTTTTCTGCTGTAGTAAAACATCAATGCTTGACGGCTGCTTTCCCAGCACTGGATCTCCTGGAACTGCTCACCCGTGCTTTACTTTCACTTTCCTGCAATCGTTCGAAAAAAGCCACACACACACACTTCTGTTCTCTGCTTTCCTTATATTTTTCTACTTTTGTACATGCACGTAACCCGGAGCTCGACTGAGCATGTGCGGAAACACTGGACGGCGTCTCTGTGACATCATGATGTTTTTATTGCTGGGCAATGATTAATTTCGTCCAAAACTATAGTTTGTTTTTACATTAAATATATGTAAGTGTTATGTACATTTATCATAGATTTATATATAAATACACACATACATGAAACAAATTCTATACAAATGAATAATATTTACTAGAGGTGT